>NW_007730949.1:78043-80063 GCF_000696425.1 Galeopterus variegatus | reverse complement strand
CAAAAACATAAAAAGGGTTTAGTCAGCAAAATAATATCAGAACAATAATTAGTTTATTTTTTCTAGAGCCATAGTTCTTGGAGGTATTTTTGCGATAGCAAACACATAAACAGAATGAGGAAAATTCATAGGAACTAAATCTAAAAGAAGTACAAATAATTAGATATAACACAATTTTATAAAGAATGAAGGAAAGTTATGTAATGTAATTGTGTTGAGGTAAAAAATTCTTAATAAACAGTGCTGTCTGTGTAGGGTTGCCAGATTTCGCAAACAAAAATACAGGATGCCCTATCAAATTTGAATTTCAGATAAACAATGAATAATTTTTTAGTATAAGTGTGTTTATCTGAAATGCAAATTTAACTTGGCATTCTGTATTTCATCTGGCAACACTATCCTTGTACATAATTCATTAACACAGTCTATCACTTTCCAAATCTCTTGTGATTTGTCTACTGAACAATATACAAGATATGAGTGACCTGGTGACAGATGAAGTCAAGTGGATCAGGAACTACTGTGTCTAAAGGGAACTGAAGCAGGGGGCAAGTCACCAAAACAACCTGTTACCATAGCAGTGATACATTTATTGATGAAGAGAAACAGAGAGAGAAAAAGGGAAGATAGAGAGGGACTGTGCATATGGGGTCACTAATGTAAATTCCAGGGATAAGTGCAGTCAGGGCAGTTTCAGAACAAATTTTAATGAACAGGAAAAAATATGAAGGTTAAATACATGATTTGGGGTCTGTATCAGATAAAACTAGACCATAAAAATTGTGGTCTGAAGACATGGGTGACATCAAAAATCTAAATTAGTCAAGAGGGGAGACACAGACAGAACTAGTTGTAAACACACAGGAAGCTGTGGACAAGTGTCATGAAAAGAATGCTTGCCTGGGAGTAAGGACCTTCTAACCCGGCCTTGGCTAAGCCTCAATCTTCCTGGGCTCCATTACTCTAACTATGAAATGAATATTCAGTTAGGTAGTTTTTTTGTTTTTGTTTGTTTTGGGGGAGATTACAGATTATGGCCTTAAATACTTCTGCTCTGTAATCCAGGATTTCAAATGGAATTGAGCACAAGAGAACAACTGAGCACAATGAGCGCAAGAGAACAATGGGAAAAGTTTTTTCAGACAGTAAAACCAGACCACTGTATCGGAATCANGTCAACAATATCAGAAGCTGTTCATCTCAATTCCTTCCTCACAGAACATTAATAATTATTTAAAATATCTTTAAAAGCATAGTAAGTTCCTCAACCATTAAGTCTACATTCATGAACAAAAACTTATTCCTGGAAGAATTCCTAAACTAAATGTCTAAACAGCTCACTCACTATTCAATGAAAAATAACATTCATTTCACTTCTGGAATTAGATGTTTAGTGTTTAAAAAGGTTTTTCTATAACTTTTTATGGATAGACTTAAATATGTAAATATTTCTCCTTTTTCTTCTGATTGTTTGAACCGATTATTCATTTATTTTCCACACTCTTAAAGGGGGCCTCCATGACCTTTATCAACTTGACTCCACTGCCTTCTGGCTTACAGATGGGATTAGATAATAAGAGACATAATTGTCCTGAGAGCAGGGGAGAGAGATTGGGGTAATTGTTCTCCACACTTCCTTGCTGCTATAGTTGGAGCAAAAGATACTTTCTTCAACCAACCATGAGAACTGCTCCTTTTGGGTGGGTTTTCTTCCAGAGCTAAAGTTCTCACTAGATTCTGGCTACACCGTTCCCTTCAGACATAGAAATGTTAATAGCTGTTAGTTATTACTAGACCCTGGGTCCCTTAACCCTGCCCACACTTCTGTAAAAATTCATTTTATTAAAATTTTCTTAATGATTTGATTTTTCTTTTTTCTGCCGGAACCATAAGTAATACAAGGATAAAACACAGGGCAATAAGACACCTAGGGCTTAAATAATAAATTCTATGCTTGGCCAAAAACATAAAAAGGGTTTAGTCAGCAAAATAATATCAGAACAATAATTAGTTTATTTTT
>NW_007730949.1:75158-76354 GCF_000696425.1 Galeopterus variegatus | reverse complement strand
GCAAGAGAACAATGGGAAAAGTTTTTTCAGACAGTAAAACCAGACCACTGTATCGGAATCAAGTATAAAAGAGCAGGCGTAAATAATGCTAAATCAGATACAAATCAGATGCTGCTCTTGGGTTTGTGCTCTCGGCTGTACGCTCTTTGCTTCTGTTGTAAGTGCCCTTCCCAGTAAGGGGAGACCACCAATGGAAGGTTTGCTTCTCTCTCTGAGCAACACAGGCCTCTACCACTGCCCAAAGCTAGTACTTATTGACACAAATAAGGATATAAACTAGATGAGGAAGTTCTATTAATTTTAACGGTGCAAAAGAGAAAGACATAAAACACTAACATATAATTTAGTTGTTAATACAGTAAAAAAATTTATGATGTAAAAACTTAAGGACTAGATTAGAAGAAAAAGAAAAGGAAAATGTCTTCATTCTCCCTCTGCCCTTTGTCCTTATATGCCATCACGTTTTGACTCAGATTTATAAAGGGATAAGAAGGGGATTTGAGTTATACCAAAAGAGAAAAAGAGAATTCTAAGCAAACCTCAAGACCTCAATATACATGCTCTGGAGTTTGGGGATCCACTGGTCTGGTATTTGATTTACATTAAAATCTTAAGGACAAGATATAGAACAAAGAAATGTACAGCTGAGGAGAGGAGTATACACTTTCAAAAGTAATACAATTCCAAATACAGTAAGTTGAAATATGTGAGTGATTTCCATGGACCAGAATTCACTCACAACAAAAGACAGAGAAATTATCAGCTTAACTTTGATCTTGTTAAATGAGGGACATTCAAACTGGCTAACAGACCTTAGCAGAAAAAAATGCTGGAGTTATTGGTAGACGTCCAGGGATTGCAGAAAGAGGTATAAACTCACAGGAGAAAGCATCACCCTCATCAAGGGAAGCCACAGGTAAGGGATCCCCTAAAATATGGGTGGAAGTCTTAGGAAAAAAAAGCCTGAAACAATCCACAAATAAGACTAAACTTTAAATATCTATTATGGTCAGAGAAAGGATAACCAAGCTTATCACAGAATCAGAAAAGCATAAATCTTAATATGGTCATTTCCCTGCTTACCCCTTTGCTGTTCAAATATGGAAGGGTCAATATCAGATGTAGAAAGACAAAAAGGAGTCAACTTCTATGGGGAACAAGGAGACAAACCTACCAAACTCCACCCCTACCCTCCA
>NW_007730949.1:47316-74980 GCF_000696425.1 Galeopterus variegatus | reverse complement strand
AGGAGTCAACTTCTATGGGGAACAAGGAGACAAACCTACCAAACTCCACCCCTACCCTCCAAACTTCTCAGGTACAGCAGGTCTAAACAGAAGGGACACTTCCAATGTAAAACCAAATTTGAAGTTTTGAAGTAACAGAGACTTCCCATTTTAATTGCTGAGTTGAGACTGTTTTGCAACTTTAAACAGGATTTTTTTTTTTTTTTTAATTGTAGGGTGACTATAACAGACATGGAGCACACCCAAGTTTTCATCCTATAAAAGAAAAGAACTAGCTGTTCAGAATAAATTTCAAAGAACAATGGAAAACACAAATAGGATTGCTTTATAATTACATATCATAAATCATTTTAATCAAAGTACCAGTTACATTATCTCTAAAATAAATTTACTTCTGAATAAGAAATGATGTTAGTATTTTTATATTATGCTTATGTCAGTCGGGATCTTGGTATCAGTACTTATACCAACTGACTTTAAGACTTAAGTAGAAAACTACAGTGATCAAGGGAGCTTGGTGTTAAGTATAAATTTAGACAAACAGTTTGACAGAACAAAATAGAGTCCAGGTATGAGACCACATTTATATGGTCGATTAGTTTTTTAAAACCCATTTTTTATTGTATAAAAGTTTTAGATTTACAGAGTTATTTTGAAGATACTACGGAGAGTATAGTGCAAATTCTAGAGCAACCAGTAAGAAAGGTTTTTTTAAAATAGTATAATTAAAATTCTAAAAAAAAAAAGAAAATTCAGTCCTGTTTATAAAATGCCAGAAAAGGAAGAAAAAGAGTAAAAGACAAAAAAAACAAAAAAAAAGAAAAGAAAAAAAGAGAAACAAAGGATGAGGGTAACAGTGGCGAAACATATGCTCACTCAAGGACTTGTACGTGAATGTTCATAGCAGTTTTATTTATAATAATCAAAAACCGGAAACAACTAAATGGACTTCAACAAGAGAATGGAAAACAAATCGTGGCATATCCATGAAATAGAATACTACTTAGCAGTATTAAAAAAAACTGCTAATACATGCAGCAACATGGATGATGAATCTCAAAACATCATTTTGGCAGCAAAAAAGACAGACAAAATAGTTTACACCACAAGGTTCCATTTATGTAAAATTTTAAAACTAGTAAAACACCCGTATTCTGAAAAATCTGTAAGTCGTTGGCTTCTGGGGGGATTTTCTAGAAAGTGTCATATTACTTCTATAAGACTGATGTTATATCTTGATAGGGGTGTATTACATAGGAATATGCAGCTGTTAAAACATGAAAACGTGAAATAGTGCACTTAAGATGTGCAAAATGGAAATACCATTTTGTATCTCATGTACTCTGATCTGTTATGCTTACCTTTGGAAGTGAGAGTAAGGTCAATAACATTAAATACAGAAAAATAAGTGAGAAAAGAAAGGTCTCTCAAAGAAAATCTAGGTCCTGACGTCAGGGGTGGGTGCTGAAAGAAGAAATATTACTATTGAAAATAATTAATCTATTGCTTTTCATTCTAAACTCAGAACATTGGTTTTAAATTTTAACAAATCTAGTATTTTAATTAGCATTTGAATGTACCTAAGATGTAATTTGAAATTTGTGTAACATTGTGACCCAATTAGGTAGTAAATACTAGACTTTTGTTAAAGACTTACAAATCAGGTGGGTAGCAAACAAGAAACAATTAAATTATCTTAATTGCTCTATACATTGGCAACAGCTTAATAATATGATGATTATCAGGTCAGGTCAGATTCACTTTCCAATTTCCAAAGGAGGTACAATATAATCCTTAAATTAATTGGAGAGATTAAATCAGATCAAAGGTAAAATGAATTTCTGAATGTAAAAATATGTATATTTATGAGTTGATCTCACTATGAGAGTTATGAGACCAGTGCAGACTCTTGCCATTTTAACATCATCATTATAGCCACCTACACACTAAGACTGCATCTACATAAATCAAATTATACGATGATCAAATAACTACAAGTCCAAGAAATTAATTTTATTTTTTCCCATAATTTTCATCATGAACAATATACATTTTATTACTTTTCCCAGGGAACTTAAAGAAGAATACTTAAATAATTATTTTTCATTATTCTGATGGAAGACCTTTGAGATAGCAGATACCAGTCAGGATTTTCTATGACAGAATTTGGATGTCATATTCCATACCATAGTGAAGAATCATATAAATTCTAAATCAAATTATGAGACAGAATATTGTACTAAGAAGCAAAGACATTGGAAGAGTTTATTGGCCAGCAGAACAGAGATATATTTAAATGAACCAGAAACTAAGCTGTTCTTAAAAAAAAAAAGACATCAACATTTCTTTCATAAAGGAAAGAAGAACCACAAAACCATAATCAACTGTCTTATAATATGATGCTAATTTTCTGGTTAATTTTCAAGTCAAGCAATTAGTTTTTTAAAAACACATGAAAGAATCTCAAAATGATATAAATTATTTGCAATTTTCTGCCATCAGCTATTCTAATAAAAGTTGAATATAACTCAATATTCTGTAGAAAACTCTGATGACACTTAACTGTTAAATTCTATTTTGTCCTCTGTACAGATTCAGAGTTCCTCAGTGGAAAAATACACAAATGGCAGCATAAATTACCTTTGTGCCTTATTCCTGACTCTGCATTCATATTCTTTGCTATGATTCTGCCTATTCCATCACCACAAACTTGAATTTGAAGAATAAAATGGAAAAGTCTGTAGATACTATATTGGAACATATGTTGGTTGTCTCCACAGCATCCATTTCCCGCTTCCCTTTTCTTAATAGCCACCCACATTTCTGATCCTCCTGGCCACCAAGATTCATTCAGAGATGTTAAAAGAAAAACTTTAGACAAATCAAATTTGACGAAGTTCAACTGAGCTAAGAATGACTCGTGAATTGGGCAGCCCTTAGAACCAGCATAGGTTCAGAGTGACTACAGGACTGCTGCATGGTTGGATAACATCGACGGACAGAAAAAGGAAAAAGTGATATACAGAAAATGAAAGTAAGATACAGAAACAGCTGGATTGGTTACAGGTGGATGTTTGCCTCATTTGAACATGGTTGAACAGATGGCTGCCTGTGATTGGCTGAGACTTGACTATTTGTTACAAGAGTACATTACAGTCTGCTTACACATCAAGTTAGGTTACAGTTCACTATGTCTAAAGCAACCTTTAGGCCAAACTTAATTTAACAGAGATGAAAACATTAGATAAGTCCTGCAATGAGTGGTATGTGGGTGCATTGTGATTGTGTGTGTGTGTGCATGTGTGTGTGCTAGAGATACAAGCATTGTGAATTTCTTTCCTGTAGAGTGGGAAAGGGAAAGCTCTACAAGTTTCTAACAGATGAGGAACTCAATAAGGAATTTCTGAGGATGATAACAACCTTAAAACACAGTGAAAGTGATACTAGGTCTTGTATATATCAGTTGTTGGGTAAAGATTAACATGAGACTGAATCTACCCCTGTGCTATTGGAGTACAATTAAATCCCTCCATTTTTTTGGTTTACCAAAGTGTGGGTTAGATTTTCTGGTACTTGCAACTAAATGAGTTCAGATACATAGGTTTTCACATGTAAGCATTTTATCATTTTATATTTAATTTTTGTCTGTTTTATTAGGGGCCTTCTTTTAGCACAAAAATTCTAACCTTCTAGAATTGAACTGTTCAAGGTTGGAAAGAACTGTTTTCATGTAGGATGTGTAATGGTCTTGCTAACAATACTTCACTGGAAAAGATAGAATGTTAGAGATGGTAGTTCATTCAAACCCCTCTTTTACTGTTTGGGGGCAGGGAATCTCGGATAAATGAAGTGAATTATGCAGGATCACACAGTTACTGAGGTAGGAACACGTGCCTAGTTAACCTCCAGTCAGTGTGTGGCCTCTCCCCACGAGCCGCAAACACAGTTTACCTTATTACAATGTGTTATTTTGCAAGTAAATTAAGAAGCTGGAATTATTTCACCTGACAGAAAACTAAAAATCAGGCTAAGTTGTAATGACAGAGTAAACTTGAGAATTTAACCAACTTATCCTAACCCATTTGCAGACCTGTAAGAAAGGAGGCTTTGAATGAGCACATATTTATTCTTTCCCTTTTCAGCTAAGACTAAGAATCCCTTTATTCATCAAAATGCCTCTGGAACTTTGATTTATTTGTTATAATCTCTGTTAGTAGTGCTAAACTTAGCCCTTTGGAGGTTTCATCATCAGGATATCCTAGAGGTTTGAACGTGAAAGATCATAAAAACCAAGTGATCGGTAGAAGATCAGAATTAGAGATATTCAAGGAAACAAGGACCAAGACGACAGTCTCTTCTGAAAATATTTTCTTAACTCTAATCCCTAACTTTAGCCAATATCTGCAGGTATAAGAATTTTAGTTGTTACAATTTGGTATTCAGTGGGTATAATGGACAGGAACTTGAAAAGTTTTTGTAATCTTGAAAGTTACAAAATGATTTTTTTTTCCTTTTTGTCTTTTTTACTGACCGGTAACGGGATCGCAACCCTCGGTGTTGTGCCCGTACCGGGGACCAGCAACGGGATCGCAACCCTCGGTGTTGCGCCCGCACCGCGCTCAGCCAGTGAGCGGGAACCGGTCTCCACATGGGATCCGAACCCTCGGCGGGAGGGCCACCGCACTCCCAAGTGGCGCACTCTCCAGTGCACCACCAGGCTGGCCTTACAAAATGATTTTTAAGTACCTCTCTCTGAGCATGCTTGACATGGACCATTATCTACAACTATTAAATTAACTATGTGTCTGAGAAACAAAACTGGACAGAACAGAGGGGAGTTTTGCTATTAGGATTTCTTCAGAGAAAATGTTTGTGGATGTTTACAATATGTTTAAATGACATATTAAACTGCATTAAACTTTATCAGAAACACATCTATTACAGAGAAAAATAAATACGCTTACTATGATCTGACTATCAGAAGAATTGTTCTTTTGCCCTCTCGGATAAATATACATAAGCTCCTAAGTGCTTTTGCATGACTTTCGTTCAAATTTGTAACATCTTAGTTACACATTTGCCTGCTGCTGGCTGTGATAACTGTGGGCTCTTTGTTCTTTTATTCCTGCAGTTACCCTCTTTTTATCTCTACCAACCACATGCATTCAACAAAGGCCTAGGGGATTGCCCCCAGCCATTTCATTGTCATCATCCCCTCCCACTCTGCACCTCATTGATTTTCTCCACTGACACTATCTCTTAGTGGTCTCAAGCCAGCAAGGTTCATTCTTGGGTCCCAGAGACTAGCATGGTAACTGGCATGTACTCGATTTTTAAATTTTTTAAATTTTTTATTTATTTTATTTTTATTGAAACATATTGATTATACATATTTGTGGGTACAAAGTTATATTTTAATACATATATACAAAATGTTATGATCAAAGCAGGCTAATTAGCAATCCGTCATTGCAAAACAATCATTTCTTTGTGATGTGAGCATTCCATCTCTCTGCTAGCCATTTGATAACATGCAGTAAATTACTGTTAATTATAGATGCCAAGCACTACTTTACACCAATAGAATGTATGTTTCCTATCAGGCCAAAATTTTGTGTTCATAAACCAACCTCTCACTATCCCCTTACCCACCTCCCCTTTCCCACCTCTAGTAACCACAGTTCTACTCTCTCTTTCTAAAAGTTTAAATTATTATTATTTTTATTTTTTCAGCTCCCATGTAAGTGTGAGAACATGCAGTGTTTCTTTTTCTGTGCCTGGCTTATTTCACTTAACATAATTCCTTCCAGTTTCTCATAAGTATATTTTGGATGAATGAATGAATGAAAAAAATAGTTGAACAAATATTTGTTAGATAGTGTATTAGTTTGCTAGGGCTGCCATAACAGCACCACAGACAGGGTGGTTTAAACAACAGAAATGTATTTACTCACAGTCCTGGAGGCTAGAAGTCTGAGCTTAAGGTCCTGGCAAATTTGGTTTCTTCTGAGGCCTTTCTCCATGGCTTGTAAACAGCTGCCTTCTCCCTGTGTCTTCACATGATCTTCCCTCTGTGTGTGTCTGAATTTTGAGAGAACACAATTAAGGCCATGATAGATGATACCTTGTGTGTTAGAGCATGCTAGCTAAATATGCCATCCCATAGCACATTTTCAAGTACTTCTTTTACTCTATTAAATGAACTATTCTGAATCACTTAATCATTACTCTACAAAGAGCCGAAGAGACTCAATGACACTATTAGAATCATATTCTCTTAAATGGTCCAAAGATGCTGACTGATGCATGTGGCACTATTAAAGCATTAGGAGAGTCTGTAAACACCACATAGAGGTAGTATTCTGAATATCGTTTCCATTTTTGATTTAAAGTCCCTGATTTCAGAGAGAATACAAATAGGCTCTGGAATAAGAGAATGCAATACTCCAACTCTCTGTTTTTATAAAAAATTCATTTTTGGTGTTATTCAAGTTCCACAAGAAACTAGAAAGAGCCAGATATGTGCTCTATAAAAATAAAGTTTTTCTTGTTATAAACATTCTCCAATATGTAAAAATATTGTGTTCCAAGTTCCTCAGGTATTTGGGACTCAGATTGCATCTCACTGTGGAAACAATGTGCTCACTAGAGCAGTCATCCTGCCCTACTTTGCAAAATCAAAATGTTTCATTCACAGTGAAGCAAAAGCAAGTAGACACTAGTAAAATATTATCACCATGAATCCTAATTTTTAAAAGGCAAATTTCAGTCAAAGTACTATTTGGAAAACATATGTTCCTCTTGTGCTTTTGAAATAGTATCCAGAGTTCCCTCTTTTCTTCTCCTTGGGACAGGAAGAAGAGGGATCTCCCCAGTCCCCAATCTCTGGTGAAGAATCTTATTGCGGGGGCATATGCTCTGAGGGAGGAGGCATGGAGCCGTCAAGACCCAGGACCACTTCCTTCTAGAAGGATTCTAGGCCATGTCTTTGTCCCAGGTTATTTAAAATTCTAATCAAAGATAGTCCTTGAATCAGCGGCATGCAAGCAGGGAGGTGGTGTTTGGGTAAGAGTGGTTTGATACCACATTTTTGTATTGTCATTTATATGCTACATCATTTTATTATTATTTTAAAATTCTTTACATGTGATACCCTCCCTAAATGCCTGAACAAGTGGACTGCCCCCATTTTTCTAGCTCATACAAAGACAGAAAATGGCTCATGCCACTGCCTGAAATTCAATACTGTGGAGGCTAGAGGTGGTTTTCTATACACTCTAATTCCTATGAAGTATCACCAATTCTAAGGGCTCCTGGTTTCTTTTCTTTTCTTCTAAAAAGGAACAATCCTATCCCCTTCATCTTCGTTGTTTTCCTTATCCCTTAGGAAAAAAATGTAAAATAAGTAAGTATACACGGTAGGTTTTGAGATACATGAGCCACCAAAAAAAAAAAAAAAAACCATTCAATTTGACTTATTATGAACAGACCAGATTAATTGTCGATGGACTTCTCTCTTCATAAAGGAAGACAATTCAAGACATTTGAGTTCAAAAATAAAATGTTTATTTTTGAGGTTAATTAATCTAAAGAGCCTTTGGAAAAGAGATAAAGAGGTGAATAGGGTAGGAATGATGTCAATAATCCCTGACAAGGGAATCAAAGGAAGAGTGAAGGAGAAAGGAAAATCCCAGTGGAAAAAAAAAAAAAAAAAAAAAAAAAAAAAAAGCATGCACCCAGTGGTGTCCCCATAATTCCTCAGAACGTACAATCAGCATTATATGTTTTGTAGCAAATTTTATTTTTCTGTTACAAAATGCCTTAATTTTTCAAATCCCTGTAACCACACAATTAAATAAGTGTCATTATTTCATTTGAAAAGTGAGGTTTATTACATACCAAAGAGTATAAACAAATTACCCAAGGTCATACATTCAATAATTTGCCAGATATGAGATTTATATCATGTTTGTTTGATTACAGAGCCTCTGACACTGACTGCATAGTATTTAACAATATTTATTGTGTAAAAGTTAGAAATACATCTCTATTGCTGTAGTTACAACACCTTTAACATTCATACATTAAGTATTTTCAGGGAAGATAATTGGTTTTGGTGAGAAATGTGCATAAGTTATTTTTCAATGTTAATCCTTTCTTTTTAAAATGAAACCTGCTTTGATTTTATGTTAAACTTTAGTGGAAAATATCCCCTAAAACTTTGATCTGACAATGTAATCCTTATTATGCCCATGAAAACCCAGGATGCTTAAAGGTGTGAAAATTGGAATCTTAAGTGGCAGTTCAAAAAGGTCAAAATTAATCAACAAAAAAAGAAAACACAGAAAAGATCCCCCTTGCCCAAATCCTAACTCAACTTTCCCTTATTGTTGGCTTGGAGGCGCCCTGCAGATTAAACTGCTATTTGTGAAATTCACTGAGCCGGGGGTAAGCTAAAATCTCCTCTAGTTCACACAATTCTGCTTTCAAGTTATCTTGTCAGGATAGCTGACAGTCTCAGTGATGCTACTTTATAGACTTCTTGGCAAAAACAGGATGTTGAAAATCTAGCCATCAAAAACTAAACCCACAAGTTTGCTGTCCTTGGGTCAAAGAACATAAAACACACTTGATCTCATATTGTTTGAGATGCGTCTGTGCACATAAACTCTTCAGAGGTAGTAAGTCAGAAACAGCAGGAAATGGAAGAAGAGCCAGTTATTCCAACTCAAACCAGGATTCCTTATGCAAGAAACAGTCAAGCTAACACAAAAACAAAAAATCCCTCTCAAACCCACTGGTTACATTTTTGATACTAACTCGCTTACCAGCCTTGGGAAGACAGGTTTCACGTTTGACTTAAACATGATGAATAGGAAAATGGACAAACATAAAACAAGACCCCTGAAAGTTACATATAAATTGTTGCCAAATTTCCTAACATCTGAGTTTTAGAAAATATTGCGAATTTATGTGTGTGTGTAGGAAATATGACATTCAACCCAGTAGAAAAGGACAATTATTATCCCCATTGTCGTTTTCTGACCCTTTCTTCATCTAGTGCTCATGCTGTCCAACTTGTATTTCGTAAAATCTTATTTTTGCATATTTTAAATTATTAATGACAATTCAAATCTAACACTGAGTTACTCATGCACACTGTTGAAAGCTGATTAAGCATTATGATTGGAGACACAATTAGTACTGTAACATTCGTACCACCACCTTCCATTCTATTTTTTCACAAGTAAATTAAAATAGTGTTTAATTATGATATTTTTCAGTATTCATTTTCTGGTTTAATAAGGTTTCCTGATGATTGGAGACACAATTAGTACTGTAACATTCGTACCACCACCTTCCATTCTATTTTTTCACACGTAAATTAAAATAGTGTTTAATTATGATATTTTTCAGTATTCATTTTCTGGTTTAATAAGGTTTCCTGACAGATAACTGCACTGATTATGTGAGCATGATAAATGTTTAATAGCCAAAGATGAACTTAGTTATAAGCACATTTTTTTTAATCTTCTCAATAGGAAGTAAATGCATGTTTTTCTTATTACTTTTCTCTTTCATATTATTTATGCATGGAGACTTTTAAAAAGTGTGGGATTACCCGGTAATATACTACCTCTGATATAAAGAGAAAAGAATGAATGTAAATACATACATTTAGATATTGCGATATGCATTGCCACTCATGGTGTTCACATTGTTACTATCATTTCCAAATCCAAAGGGACTCCTATGTTCCTGTTCAGACCTTTTAGTCTAAAAATTGGTGTGTCAGAAGGGGTTCATGGTTATGCAGCTTTAGAGGTGGCAAACTTTAGCCCAGGATTTGTCTGGAAACATGAATGGATTCTGGTGATTTCCAAGTTAGGAACAAGCCTTTTCTGGGAAAAGCCTCTCGAAAAAAGGAGTTGAAGGTGTGGGAACAGTAATTATTCACTGTGTTATTTCCTTGCCCTGAACTGAATTCAATTAAACACAGTTCTTACCTCTATACCTATTTTCATCATGTCTTCAAAATTTCCAAACCACTTGAGTTGGTAACTTGCCAAGGAGGAAAATTATGTTGGGAGGAAAAAAGTAGATGAGATTTTATTAATAAAAATGAGACAAAGAATCAAGAACAATAGGCCAAGAAGTACAGTAGTATTATCATGTTGGGCAAGCTCAGAACCCTTTTAAATGTCTTCAGTTAGTAGTAATACAGTAGTGGAATCTTCCCCCCAGAATAATATTTTCTTAACAATTAATTTTAAAAGAAATTATGCAACTTTTAATATTCTGAGAAACAGCATGCAAGGCCACCTTAAGAAGGTGAGGAAAGGTAACTGTCATGTACAACAAATTAGATTTTACATACACTATTTTAGCAGAAGATGCCATAGTTCTTAACCAAATCATTCCTGCAAATACATCAGTAAAATTCTAATCCTTTTTGGTTAAGCCCTATAGTGAGATAACTATAATAGTCTTGGGCTAATAAAGTTTCTCCCAGTAAAATAACAGCAATTTTTCATATTAGAGAATTTGAAGAAATTTAAGCAATTTCAATTTATCAAGCTCCTCCTATTTTCCCAAGCATAACCATGCCTATTGTTATCAGATTCAGTGGCTGTAAAGGAAGATTTAAAGAAATAAGATAATACTCATTTATATATAATTGTATCTATTTTCACTATAAGTCACCCCTCCTGGCAGCCAACCTTTTTCTTACTGCAAAAAGTATAAGCTATTTTGTAGGCATTCTACATAATTCCAGTATGTCTTCGGAATTGTTATTTATTTATTTAATTCAATATGTATTCATTGAGCAAAATCTTTCTTCAGTGTTGTGTTGGGTGCTACAGTGGATTCAAAGAAAGTCCACAAACAATGTTTGCTTTTAAAAGAGTAACACGTAATGTTAAGAAATTAACATTGTAAGAAATGGCCTAAGACAAGCACATAATACATAGGGCACATGAACAAGAAGGGGAATTCAGGAAAGAAGAATCTTAATATGTGCAGTTTTCAAAGGAGAAAGGGAGACAGGAGTTACCAAACCTCACTGATGGGAGCAGTGGTGGGCCATATAGTTTACCATATAGCCCACATATAACCTGATTGTGAGTGGAATCAGGTTAATCATCTACAGCAAATGGGCTTTTGGAAATGCTTGGAGCTCTGCCCACATGACTATTGTGGAATAGACCCTGAGCGTCCATTTCTCCTGGGCTTTCCTTTTATGAACTCCCACCTTCCCCAGGCATTTGACAGAACTCAGACATCTTGATCTCGGACTGATTTTATCATCAAGTGTTATTCTCCATTTTGCCTTGTGTCCCTGCTCAGTCTCCTGGAATAGCTGGACACAGCCATCTACATGGGACCTGTGCTTTCTCTGTAGGACATGTGGAGAGGATTACCCCTTCTCTTTACTTATCTGCACATCTGTTCTGAGATATCATTTCTAAAGGTTTTACATGTACTTGAATTTCTTTGTAGTCAACTCCTATGGTACAATTCTATTAATTACTCCAAATCATCCATAAACATATACCATAAATATAACTTTTTTCTGTGTCCACTGAGACTTAACTAAGACATTCAGCCAGGTGGTCGTCTTGTGGGTGTCCCTGTCTACCTGGATGTTAAATTTCTTATTCTCTCTCCTAATGTACCTCCCTCTTTCAATCTCCCTCATGAGAATTGCCACCCACTTTTCTTCAATTCAGGGTGCTCCTCCCTATGGTAGATTTGAATCTTCAGCCTGAAACAATTTCCCAGTATGTATTTGTGTGTGAGATGGGGAAAGCAGAATAAATAGTTGAGGAGAGAACTAATGAGACAAAGAGGAAAGAGCTTTAGTATGATATTCAGTAATTTCTGTTGAAGCCCTTAGTCACCCAGACAGGGTCTGCTCCTAATTTCTCCACCATTATGAATTGTAGAACTATTAGTGACATTTTCTTTTTTCTATTATCCTACATGGAACTCTTGAGCAAAATATGAATGTGCACACACATACACATACACATACTCTCTCAAGGAAAAACACCAACACTCAAAAATGTGCAGTCTAAACTCTGAAGGGGGAACAAATGTTTTTGGTCTCTTAATTTGCTGGGCATTTACATTTCACAGAGAAGTTATTATTTCTATTATTATGTAGAACATACACACCTTAGTTCTTCTCTTTGATCTTTGCTTTTTAATTAGGCTATTTATATCTGAGTGGGAAGAGATCAGATCCTTGCTTCCTTTTACGAGTCTATTCAACTTCATACTTCCAAAGTCTTGAATTTTAAAACTTTTTTTCCTGAAAATTTAATTCTATGCTCCTCTGAATGTAGCTCTTTTTGATTATTCTGGAAAATACATACATGGGTTAGTTGCCTATCCAGAATCTATTTGAGCCTCATCTTCTCTCTCGCTAAAAGAATTCTCCTATCCTTTGAGTGAGCATGTGGAAATCTGCAGGTGAGGTATCTTAATTGATGTCTCATTTCCTTCACTTTTCCTGTAGTTAGAGGCAAAGAAATGACCCACTTATGGCCAGGGAGATCTAAATGAAAATCTCCTGTAATGATTTCTGCAAGCACTTGATTTCCTGATAAATGGAGCATATGTGGCTGATTTCCCTCTCCATGCTCTTGCATGTCCACTCAACAAAAGGTTTGCAGAAAACCTGTTGATTAACCTACAGTGAGAGAGAATACCACTTTGAAAGATTCTTAGTAGTGTCTCGAAAGGGGGAAGTTAGAGGATAGTTTCAGGGATTTAGGGCTTGAAATGGATCTTATCAAGGTGGGCCTTGGAAGGCTGGGAAGTGACTGGTATTCGGGAGAGTACATGACATGATAGATAGCTTTGGATTGATGCATACCATGAGGTGAGATTGTTGAAGCAGGCCCTGATAAGCAAGAGCTTGTCTCAATAAGTAAGCTCATCAAGGAACATGCATTTCCTGGTTCAGGGATTTAGGGCTTGAAATGGATCTTATCAAGGTGGGCCTTGGAAGGCTGGGAAGTGATTGGTATTAGGGAGAGTACATGACATGATAGATAGCTTTGGATTGATGCATACCATGAGGCGAGATTGCTGAAGCAGGCCCTGATAAGCAAGAGCTTGTCTCAATAAGTAAGCTCATCAAGGAACATGTATTTCCTGTAACAAATAATTCAATTATTTTTGCCTAGACCCAGGATTATTTAGCATAGAAATGGGAATATATGCTTCATCTTAGAATTGATTAGTGCAAAATAAGGAAAATATATTTATTCTCAGAATTGTTTAGCATGGGCTAGGAATGCATGTTGACTGAATTCGCATTATATTAGTGATATAATGTCTGCAGCTGCATCAGCGTGAAGCGACAGGTAAAGGAAGAGCCACTACATCTCAGTAACAGCTGCTCCCAAAATGTTCTGCTGCTCAACCAGTGACAGCATCTGTCTATCTCTGGAGTTTTTATTATGTGAGAAAGAGAAGCCCCATTTATTTAAGCCACTGGAATTAGGGTTTTTTATGACTCATGATTGAATATACAGTATTCCTTATTAATATTAAATATAAGATCAAGCATATGACATTTAAAAAAAATGTTGAGAGTGTTGTTTATTGTTATTTTAAGAAACTTTGAAACAGCTGCCTTTTCCAACCATAACTTGAATATGTCCTTGACAAAACATGTAGAAAGACTTAAAAATATCAAACATATGGTATCTCTCCTTCATTACTCAGACTCTTTACAAGATAATCACACAAATGTGAGCTTAATGCTTCTGTGTAAGAAAAAACAATGGACACCTTGAATCATTAAGTTATAGGAGTGCTGAAATAAATTCAGAAAGTTAGAGTTAGAGATGGACACCTTGAATCATTAAGTTATAGGAGTGCTGAAATAAATTCAGAAAGTTAGAGTTAGTTTTAAGGTTAAGGTTTATTTACATACTCTCTATTGACAGTTCTACTTTCATATTCTCACATTCAATCAATCAAGTTCAATGTTTATTTTACGTGAAATAAGCATAGTGCAGGTTGGCTAAATATGTCAAGAAATATAGAAAATACAATAAAAGTGTATTTGAGTGAGATTCTCCAAAGAAGAAGTGATATATTGTTTCTAGTTGTGTTCCTATAAACTAGCAGACAGCTCAGTAAATTGCAGAATTTTAACAAATACATAAGAGTTGATTGAGTGAATGGATATGAATAAGCGAGTGAGAAAAAGGGAGACCTCGACTCATATTCATCCCCTACCTGTCCTTGTCTACAGCCTGAAGAAACTGTCATTAACAATAAGTCATTAGGGGTCTTTTATTCCTACAGAGCAGATCCACGGTGATGGTACAGGCTTTGATTAGTTTCCCCTTGTAAGTAAAGGTTTCCCCTTTCTTCTAAGGAGGCCCTGCCCTCTGGAAGGCATATCATATGTTATCACAGACTCTCACCCAGGGCTGGCTTCATGGGCATGTAACTAGTACAGTCACACAGAGCCCTTTGCTCAAAAGGGGGTCTTGTGTTTTGTGTTAAATGCCCTGTTGTCATTGTCTTGAAGTTCTTAAAAATTTCATCATTGAATTTGGGTTTTGTAAGTGAATTCCAATTACATAGGGCTTAGAGCCTCAGTTCATGTGATATCCGGCACCCCATCTCTATACTGTCCTGGGACAAGTTTTCAGCTGCCTGCTCCTAGCCCCTGCACAGAGAGCTGTATTAGTTGACAGTAAAAAGGAGTGCCAAAGCTTCCCTGAAGAAGAAATTCTGCCTGTGGATGACAGCCTCAGCCCATGCCCCACTGTCCCTCTTGACAGTGTGCCCTACAGATTTCAGACTTGTTTAGCAAGTTCCTATAATCATGTCATATATATCTCTAAATATATTACTCCTACTTGTTCTGTTTCTCTGGTTGAACTCTGACACAGCATATTAAATTCTACAATATAAGCAGTATGGCCAGAATAAGGGCTGTGAAAAGGAAAATCCAGCTAAAAGAATTCATTTTAGAGCAGTACTAACCATGGACATTTATCATCCCTTTAAAAATTTAAAGTGCCTTTTAACTTTAAAAAAAACCTAATGATTTCTTGGCTTTATTTTCTCTACCAAGTCAATCTGTGCTTTAATTTCTTAAATTAAATTATATGCATTAGTGTGAGAAGATTGTGAAAATTCTCACTTACCAGAACCTTCCTACTTTATCCGTCACAATATTTTGTAGCATCTCAGTCCCCAGAAAAAGTGTGCTTTAAAAATGCTATTTACTAGACTAGATTGCTATGTGCATGATTTTTAATTTTCTAACTCAGAAGTCTTGTGCATAAGTTATAAGTCAAAATATAAAATTTCATCTATCTAAATCACCTAAGATTAAGAAAATTGTGGGTTAGTAAAAATGGTAAGAGTACGTTGGAGGAAGACCTAAGTCCAAAAAAATTATCTGTGGTAATAAGATCATCTGTTGAGCCAAATGTACAGAGAAGAAAAGAGGGGTGGCTTGGCATATCATGGGAAATAAAAAACCCAGGCAGAAGCTGAACTTTGGAACTGATGGTCCTAGCTTTTGGTTTTCATATTACAACCAAACAGACTTGAGTTCCTACAATATTCAGATAAGCCTTTCCAAGATCACACAATCAAGGATGGGTCTGAATTTATATAGTCAACTATATTCACCTCAATTAAAATGCTGGTCTAAATATTCTCCCACCTGGAAGAACAGCCATCTGTTTCTAAGCATCAAGAAATAGTGTGGCCTCTCTTTCTACACCCATTTTCATCTCCCTTCTCAAGTCAAAAAGGGTTAGAAGGAAGAGATGGGGGTAGTGAAAAAGAAATGTCAAAGTTTATTCTCAGTTCTTTTAGCAAGTGCCTCATGATAAGAATACTTTTTAAGGAGAAGAGTTAATTTATGTTGATTAGGACTATAAAATTCTGACTTAGTCCTTCAAGTGTCATGATTTCAAATCCTTATCAGGAAAGTTGCAGGCAAGCTAAATGAATGAAGCAGGTAAGATAGAGGACTCATGACAATCGGAACTTGCTATATCAGAGATATCTCTCTCTCTACTTTCTAGTTATTTTTAAGATCTTTTGCTTTAGTGTTTTGCAATATATTTACATTATGACAGGATATAGATTTAGTTTCATTTATTCTGCTTAGGATCCATTGCAAATATGAACAGTCATGTCTTTTAAAAACTCCTTAAAATTTCAAATTAGTATTGCTTTAAATATTGCCTCTTTCCAATCTTATTTTCTATTTCTAGAACCCCTATTAGACACATATGAGACTACTTTATTGTATTTAAAAATTTTTTTTAACTTGATTTTTACATGTTTAATATTTTTTCTGTGTAAGGCCTTCTGGTTAATTTCTTTAGTGCTATCTTTCATTTTCCTAATTCTCTCTTCAGCTTTGTCTCATCTGTAGTTTAACTCTCCATTCAATTTTTATATTTTAACAATTACATATTTTGTTGTCAGAAATTCTAAATTCTAATTTTATTCTTTTCTATATCTTTGTGATATTTTCTGATACTGTACTTTTTCTTACTTTTTTTCCCTAACTTTACTTCTTGGACCTCATCTTCTAATACCCCCACTACTCCTCTTGCTCAATCCTACTCAGCCATACAGGCTTCCTCCTGTTTTCACAGATATTGTTTCAGGCCCTTAGCACTTTTGATTTCATCTGCTTGGAACATTCTTCCACTGGATACAAATCTGATTTGTTTTCTTACTTCCTTCAGCTTCAAGTATCCTTTCTCAGTAAAGCTTTTCCTGATCTCCAAAGAAAAATTGAAATCACACATTTATTTGAAGCTCCCTACCCACCTCCCCTGCTTTATTTTTATTTATAACACATTTCACTATGTAACATATTTTGCTTGTTTTGCTTTATTTCTGTCTCTTACAACTAAAATATAAATTCTATAAAAGCATTGATTGGGGATGATGGTGGTTAAGTTTTGTGTCCCTAGTAACAAGAAAAATGCCTGACATAATTATCCTTAATAAATTTTAAGTAAAATAAATGTGTCATTGATGAATGTTCCTCCTTTTTATTTCTTCTTTAATCTTTTTCAACAAAATTTATAATCTAGTCTGATAATTCTATTATATGAAATTCTTGGAGGTCTAATGCTGCTATTTGTGTTTTTAGCTAAATTAATTTTGTTAGGTTGTAATTGTTTATTGGGGAATTTTTGTTTGTGCTGTTATTAATTATTTTTTTTGAATTTGAAAAGCTTTATATTCAGTGGGGCTGAGGGCCCTCCCTAGCTCACATGATATATATATATATATGTTTCTTATATATATATATATATTTTTATATATATATATATAAATATTTGAAAAGCTTTATATTCAGTGGGGCTGAGGGCCCTCCCTAGCTCACATGATATATATATATCTTTCTTATATATATCTTTCTCACATGATATATATATATATTTCTTATATATATATATAAATATATATATATATATATATTTCTTAGTTTTATATTTTTTTTTATAGGAATCTTCCAAGGCTAGAGTTCAGGATCTCTCTAGAAGGTTTTGGTATTGATCCAAGAGGGCCATCCTCCTATGATCATTTGTTTTGCTCATTTCTTAGCTTGCTGGGCAACTATTGGACTTTGAATTACAGGTCCAGACCCAGGGAAGTTATAGACCTGTGGCTTCAAATTCTCAGATCAGTTTTTTTGTTGTTTTCTTTTTTAGATTTTCTGAGAACTGAGGCAGATGCAGACCAGCATCTCCATCTCATTACACTCCTTCGCTAGTGGAAAGACTGCCTCTACCCCACTCTTTAACTGGTGGAAAAGGTCTTTTTTTGGTAGAGGTCATTTTTGTTCTTGTTTCTTGCATATTTAATGTTTTGTCTCTTATCTCTGTGTGAACTAACTGTGCAAAGAGTTGTCTTTATATACTTTATTCAACATTAAATTGATTTTGTGCAGAAATTTTTATTATATTGCTGACCCAACAGTCAGAAATTTCATCTGTATCAGTTTCCTACAGATTCCATAATAAAGTATCAAAAACTGGATTGTTCAAGACATCAGAAGTAAATTCTCTCACAATTCTGGAAGCTAGAAGTCCAAAATCAAAGTGTTGGCAGGGCCATGCTCTCTCCCAAGCCTCAGGGGAAGATCCTTCCCATTCTGTTGGTCCCATGAGTCTCCTGGTTTGTGGCTGATTAACTCCAATCTCTGCCTCCATTTCGCATTACTTTCTTCTCCCTGTGTTTTTCCATCTCTTCATGTGGCATTCTTTTCATAAGGACCACAGTCATATTCAATTAGGGGCCTACCCTACCTGAGTATGACCTCCTCTTAACTAATTACATCTACAATGACCGTTTTTCCAAATAAAGTCACAAATTATCAAAGAAAATTTCTTCACTTTAATCTACTATACCTATATGACTTTAGTAAAGAACAGGAGTGTCAGGGATTAAATCTGTTTATGAACAAGTGGCATATTCTCTGAGCAGAGGGCACGGTCACTGAAGAAATGACTGACTACCTCCCTGAACACCACTAAGTATTCACAGTAAGAAATTACCTGTCTCTGATCTGATTTGAAATTAATGGGCAAAATTCCAACTACAAATCGAATACCTTAGTGTTTTACTTACAAATAGAATGAACTGGTCAAAAGACTATATTCCTGTTACCTTGGAAATTATATTTTATTTATAATTAATAAATTAACTTTTGTGTTTTATGTATCTTTTCCTATGAGCTTAGTTTATTTGGGTAAGTCCTGAGAGTTTCTCAGTGACATGAGATTTACAAAGATTTGACAAACCATTTTTCCAATGTTGCAGCAAATTCACCAAGTTAATAAGATCCCATGAAAACCTTGGAAGTCAGTTACCATGTCGTCCCAGGAAACACCCCTCTGTGCTATTGTGCAGGTTTAATTCTTTGTTTCTATTGGAAGTATCTACATGGTGATTTTGTGTAATTGTAAAGAACTTCGGAATGTAGCCTATCTATAAGCAATATCTAAATTCAGTGTTTACAAATTTGTTGTTAAGCAATCATGAACAAAGAACGACTTATTTGCACTGCATCAATAGATTTTTTTAAATATCGAATTTCCTAGAAATTCACGAAAAAAAACCCCAAATATATAAAAATAACTTTTATGTACTATTGATAATATAGAAAAGGGAGACGGGGCCGGCCCAGTGGCGCACTCGGTAGAGGGCGGTGCTTGGGAGCGCGACGGCGCTCCCACCAAGGGTTCGGATCCCATATAGAGACCGGTCCACTCACTGGTTGAGCACGGTGTGGGCACGACACCGAGGGTTGCGATCCCGTTGCCGGTCACGGTATGGGCGCGACACTGAGGGTTGCGATCCCGTTTACCAGTCACGAAAAAAGACAAAGAGGAAAAAAAGAAAAAAAAGAAAAAGAAAAGGGAGATGAATATTTTATATATATTTATATTAGTATATAATAAGAACATAGTCTTATATTAATATTACACAAATAATGAATATGTTTATTTATTTAATCTGTAATTCAGAAAAGTGCATAATTTATAGTTCTTTGGCTAATAGATAAATATATAAAGTTTCAAGGTGAAATGAACATTGGATTGAAATCAGAATACGTGAGTTTTATTTTTCCCTTTTCCTCTAACTTAACTGAACACTGGGCAAGACACTAAATTCCTCTGGAGCTCTATTCTTTCATCTGTAAAACAGATTCCTCCATTTATAGACTATTGTCCCTTACACCTCTAACATTTCATAAATTCTATGAGGCCACCTAGTCCATTTTTGTCATTTAACAGAAGAAAAAAACTAAAACACAGAGCAATAAAATGACTTGCTTAGGGTCACACAACTAATTACTGTCCAAACTGGAAATAAAATCAGGTTTCTTGACTCCTAGTCCAGTCTGCTGTTCTGCTACAGCTGATGTTGCCACAAAGTGTTTGGATGGTGGTAATCCTTGGAAGAGTAATTTTCAACTTTTGACAAAGAAAAAAAGTCTGATGATTTGGGAAAGAATGTAATTTTTTTACTGGAGTGTATCACCACTTTAAAGAATATATTTCTAGAATTAAGTCAAAGAACTAATTATGCATTATCACACATTATATAAGAGCATTATACAAGTCAATTAGAACTGATAATAAAACAACTTCTGGGCAAGATCATCTGAATTGCTTCTATTTCTCTTTTAAAATCACTGAAGCAAAATCACATTACAATTCAAATGTTCTGAAAGTCTGTACAGTCTATCACACTTTCTCTTATAGCATTATTCATCTTTTCCTATGTTTTAGCAAAGGAACAGTGTGTTTGCTTTTGTAATTCTTGTGAGATCACCGAAATTCTAAATGCTGGTCTATCACACTTTCTCTTATAGCATTATTCATCTTTTCCTATGTTTTAGCAAAGGAACAGTCTGTTTGCTTTTGTAATTCTTGTGAGATCACCGAAATTCTAAATGCTGTTATTTTTCAGGTAAGAGAATAAGAAAATGTACTCGAAAATGTTTTAAACACAGAAACAGGACTTCAATTTTTATTAGAAAGGCATACTTTATTAAAAATAATTAACAAAATAATCTTTCTAAAATATTCTTTTCTAAACTGAAAACTAAAAAATACAAGAACTTCAACCCCCACAACTCATGTTTTTGAGATATAACTTTTTAATTTCACAGCTAGCTACCTCTCAATAATCATTTCAATCAAGATTTTTATCAGATCACTTTGCCTTTATTTCTGATTCGTGCAATAAATCTTCGTCCCCATCTCTGTGAAGCTCTCTTGGGTCTCTGAGCACAATGGAGGGGAAGAAGGGGAATTAACATTGGTCAAACCTTTACTCTATATATGAAGGATAAACATTGTAAACTTGTTTCTTGCTTTAGCATAACAGAGATATAAATGAGACTAAATGGTATGGGTATGTTTTACTATCTAAGAATTGAAACACATTTTCTTTATTTCAGAAACAGTCTTCACCAAAATCTGGCCGAAAAATGTGACTCAATGTAAGGACTTTACATTTTTGCAGGGGCCTTATTTTTAATGGACTATTGCTATGATATCACTTTGGTAAATAGCTGATTATTCTAAGTGGTTGGAGAAAAAATAATATCCTATTGTTTAATAGTTTACTATGTGCCAGGCACTCTACTAGGCTCTTGAGATACATTATTTCTTTTTACAACCAGCCTATGAAATAGGTACTTATTATTATCTCTGCTTTATAGATGAATTAACTAGGGCTCAAGTAATTTGTCTTGCCTGAGTTTTCAGAGGAAGTATGTGGCAGAGATGAGAGTTGAATTTAGTTTATCTATATACATGTTGCATATTCAACACCCAGTAATAATAATCTCTGATGGACTATATGGTTAATAATCATCAAATATTACCTTAAAAGATGATAATTCTATTAGCAGTAGCAATTAGTGTTTGATAGTTCATATTGGCCAAACATACTGAAATGTAGTAAGTTTGATATTATTATTATCTCATTTTATGATGTAAAACCTGACATTAATAGGTAGTGACTGGTAGAACTGGAACTTGAAGGCAAGTAATGCTACTTTAGAACAATGCTCCTAAATGTCTAGACTATAGTTCTATCATGTTACAGAAAATTATTCAAATTAAATGAATATATTTCACACCAAAATTTTGGTGAGAATTGTAAAATATTTCTTTGGTGATTTTTAAGGCACACTTCCAATTGTACTTCAAGGCCATCATGTATAATGTTGTTCTGAGCACCATCCTAGAAATCCCAGAGGAAGAGACAGAGGCCAACACTGGCTTCATTACGTGTTACTTTTCAAAGTTATTTTCAAAATATTACTTTCTTTTTAAAGAAATTCCTGTGGCAAGTTTACTATTTATCTCATAGATAACAGAATATATGAAATATATCTTGTCATTTAAGCTAAAGAGTTTCTTCGTTTCAGATTAATCACATTAATTGGTGCTATGGAATCTTCAAAGTGTACGTTATCAGTGCTATGGAACCCTCAAGGGATGATTTTGGGGTTTGGCAGAGGGAGAGGGTAATGGAAAGGAAAATATCATTCAGGATATTTCTCATTTTATGAGTATCCATTGTTTTATCATAGTTTCCTGTTTCCTTGGATATGCTTTCTGTGAAATTCTTTTTCCTTTCAATGTAGATGTGTAACTAGGGAGATCAGAAACCATGGCAACACTGTCTTACTTAAAAAAAAAAAGTTCGATGTAGTAATCCCTTGGTTTCTAACATAAACCAGTCCTATGGTGAGGTGTAAGCTGGGCCTTTCCATGTGCTAGATATCATTATCTCCACCATGGTGGTTTTTGTTGAATATCTACCTCAGAAACATTTCATGAAATTGAGAAAGTTTTAGTTGTTTACAGAGGCAACCAAATCTCAAACCACTGAGAGAAATTAGAATTTAGATGATTTATGTAACAGAGAAAATACTAAGCCATCAGAGGCAATTATTACTTGTAAAAATCTCACCTAGAGTAAATACAGTGTCAAGTTGTAAAAACAATTTTGCAAGAAGAATGTTACCAATTTCACAAAAGGGCAAAAAATATCACTATTCATTTCATAGGCTGTCACATAGGGCTCCTTTATGAAAATTGTGTTTTGTTTTTTTAATTGGAGGAAAGTTACTGTGTGTTGGAATAAGAAAAAATAGATGGTGAAAGAAACTAGAGGCAAATCGTATCCACCTCCATGTTTGTCCTCTTTGGATTGATGATGATTCCTGAGCTGTGCAGCCAGCGTGGTCCTAGGCAACATTTTGAAGGAGAGGACGTTTGTTTTCACCTCCTCTCTTATTTTACCTTTCTTTGTCCTCATAGTTCTTATACTCTAGTACAGCTGTGGCCAAATAGCAAGGTTCTAGATTGGAAGTTAGGAGGGAGGATTCTTGGCAACTGATTGCAAAATTTATTAGCTGTGTCAGGTTGCATGCAGTGAAATTCTATTTGATATATGCCTGTCATGTTTAAGAAGTGTGAGACTCGCGGACTCAGTACACCAGGCTTCTGCTGACGTGGCTCTGCTCCTCCTGCCTTTCCTCACAGTGCTCACTCCCTGTCCTGTGGGCCTTACCTCATCTCACACGTCCTGCAAGCACTCCCAATAGTTCAACCTTGTCTGTATCCTGATAAAACCACTATGAGACTATGAGAACTCTCTTAAACTCTCAGTAAGTCACCAACCTCTACAAAATCTGATCATCTGTTACCTTCTCATTTCATTTTAGGTCCCAAGCATCCTAGGTTTCCATCTATTTCCCCATTATATCCACTTTCCCAAAAGTCCTTTTGGATAACTTTTATGATTATCCTTTTCCCACCTATTGGCACTGTTTCTAGTAATTCCCAAATCATCTTCAAGCTGGTGTCACCTGGAAAGTTTTTTTTAAGTTACTTATTTGCAGACACTCTCTAGTCCTATTGAATGATCTGCAGCATGAGGCTACCCCACAGTCTGTGTTTCTAACAGGCTCTCCAGTGGACATTGTGAAAGATCCATAACATTTCATACTTCAAGGATGAAACTGACTTGAATCTGACAGCCTGGTTTGCCACTGAGCTTCGTGACATTGGACATGAAACTTAAAGCCAACATTAAGGATATGTAAATTTACTTCTTCCAGAATAATGAAAAACTGGAGTCTATCTGTAAGTGTTCTGAACCAAGCATTAGCACCTGTAGTGTTATCTGGACATCTGGTCCTCTTCTCTGGAGCTCTCCTCACATACCTAAAGCCACTGTTGGTTGAACCAGGGATGAACACTTAAGCCAAGATGCCTAATTAGATTTTCTGCAGCGACTTTGGAATTAGCACTCAGACACTCAGGGTGTGTATTTGTAGAAGAATTAAGAGACCATGAAAGTTAAGGCTGAGGTAGCCATGTACACTCAAAAGCAGAAAATGAAGGGCTTTTAGAGGAAGAGAAGAATAAATGGTGTGGGATATAGACGAGGGATAGGAAGAGAAAAGGAATGACAGAGATTGCTTATGTCCCTAATGGTTTTTAATTCCTGTTGCATTTCCTCTCCTTAGGTTTCCTGTGATAACTCAATATCCATCCAATAAATTTGCCGGGTTTTTGGTGGTTGTTGTTTGGATAGGTGAATCTAAAGAAGTTTTCTATTACTTGAAATATAATTCCTAAAATTCCTATAAATTTGTAAATATCAATATTAATTAAAAACATAAATGTAATTTTCTTGTTAGCTATTGACTGAGAGCAATAGTTAGGATTTGGTATTTGAATACCAAATCTCCTCTCTAGAAGATGAAAAAACTTACAACATGAAGAAAAAAAAATGTTGTGCTATGTGACAGTTAAATTGATTTTCATTTATTAAGTGAAGGGAAAGGAACGTAAGATTTTAAATTTATAGACCAACCAACAAAAGCTGCAATGCATATTAATCAAAGTCAAAAAGCCAAGGCAATCTTTCAAAAGATGCATGCAATGCTTCAAGGCTAAGAAAAGACACTAGAACAAGCAACGGTGAAACCTAGAGGACTGGAGTCCTGCTGAGGCCTTCCAAGCCCAAGCCTGAAGGAAAGGTTAAGGACGACGTGGCTGAGTACAAAGCAGGCACTGGGCCAAACACCTTTAAAACACAAAACATGTTCTTGGACAAGCCTGACTCCAATAAAGAGGCAGGCAGAATGTGACATCAGGCTCCAGCTGAAGTTGCTTTTACCTTAAGTAAGCAATTATATATCTGACCCTGAAGTTGCCTGTGGTAATTACAGGAATGGAAAATTGAAAAAGGCATTTGGGAATAGGGAGGCGAAGCTGAAATTTTTAGCTCCCATGAGGTGATTACATGCAGGTCCCTTCCTCATGTTCCCTAGCAGAACATGGAAAAGTAATCACTTGAACACTGAGGGCTCATTTAAGTGTTGTGAATCAAGATCTATACATTCAGTAGGTGAATTCTTCCCAATAAAGTCCAACAGTTCCAATACACTTATTTGGGTTGGTTTGGAGAATTTTTAAAAAATCATTTAAAATCTGTGTTTGTCTCTATAGAGTTTATATACCTACTATTACCCTTCCCCTCATTATATGCATTCAGTAAAATGAATGAAATTAACATTCTCATGTTTAAATGGGAATACTGAATATCTGGCTAGTGCACTGATTAAGTATCTCTATCATTATATCTCACCATAAAACCTTTAGGATTACCATTATAAATTAGCAAGACTATAAATAATTAATACCTCTGGTTTCAAGTGCCCATAGAGAAGAGACGGCCATGTGTTCAAGCCTGAAAGATCCACGCTGCATCATTTCTGCTACCAAACTAAAAGATGATTTATATCAAGAAAGAAAGAAGGAAAATAGCAATTATTTATTTTTAGGTCAATGATGTAAGCTCCAGGACAGAGTTCCTGGAAGGCCGAGAATCAACTAGCTAGGGACGCAGCTTCAGAGAAAGCCCAGGTACACCTGAAAAGCTCTTTTTATCCTCAGATGTTCCAGTTCTCAACCAAAGTCTAAAAATTCCTCCCAAGGCTATTCCTAGAGTATCAAGACTCAGGGATTATTCTCTGGGTCCTGAGATGTAGGTGAACCCCCTTTTTTAGGTTTGTCAGTCATTTGTAGAGGCAGCCAGCAGGAACTGAAGATATCCAAGATTCAAATGTGTGCATACCATCCATCTGTAAGCTCCCTCCAGTTCTAAGACAGGAGCATCTGTTTACGAGGGATAATTCTCTATCAGCTCTGATAATTCCCTATCAGCCCTTCCCCATTTCTTCTTTTCCCTCACTACCCTTGATGATCATTTTAAACTTGGTTTACCCAGACAAAATGTGGGTATGAGCATTAGACTAGCTTTCCAGAAGCCTGCTGGAGAAATTCAGCTTGCTGTGCTGGTAGAAGAGCCAAAACACTCTCAGAAGGCAGTACCAGGCACAGAGTAGGCCCAAAGGATATCACCGTCTTGTTGGTAAGCCAACTGGAAATGTTGGCATTGCCGACAATGGGGCAATTTCTATTCGGAGATTTTCACATCATAACAATTATCACTTTACTATTTCTCTTTCTAAGTAGACAATTTCGTGCATAGTATGATAACATGTACTCTGTCTTCAATTTTTATAGTTTTTGCTTGAAGTAAAAGCTATAACATTTTATTATCTTGATATATTAACTCTTAACTTGACAAATAACAATCAATAAGAGTTGTACATAATATCCTATAGGTTTTTTATTCTCATCTTGTTGGAATCTGTAGAATCAGGAGTTTAAGGAGATCTATTTAATAATTACTGTTGTTCATGGAAAGATATGTATTATCTTTTAATTCTATTTTTCTGCAAACTTTTTGAAGTACCCTCTCATTTTGAATGACAAAGTAAAAGATGTTGGAACGGTAAAAGGAGAGAGAAAATATTTTTTATCAATCTGAAGCAAAATAGAAATCTTCCTAGTATTATCTTTTAATTCTATTTTTCTGCAAACTTTTTGAAGTACCCTCTCATTTTGAATGACTAAGTAAAAGATGTTGGAACGGTAAAAGGAGAGAGAAAATATTTTTTATCAATCTGAAGCAAAATAGAAATCTTCCTATTATGTTTATAGTAGTGATTTTTAACATGGGTGACAAACTTAGCTTTAGGAATGGTCCTATTAAAATCCAGCTCATATTAGGCATATTTATATATTGTTATGCCAAGGTCTTTATTTATTTAGTTATCGTTATAATCCTAGGTTTTTACTGTAAAATTTTATTATGTTTTGCCATAAAATTTTAAGAAAATTTTAGATTTAATGGAAGAGTTGCAAAAATAGTGCAAAGAAAATTTTCCTGGATTCTCTTTACTCAGCTTCTCCCTCTTCTTAACATCTTTTAAAAAAATAGCACATGTATTGAAATTAAGAAATTAATCTTGGTACAACATTGTAAGCTAAAGTCCAGAATTTATTCAAATATCACCAGTTTTTTCAATAATGTCCTTTTTAAAAAATCTGATCCGGGACCTAATTCAGAATACATTCCATGTGTTTCTCACGTCTCCTTAATTTCCTTCAATCTGTGGCATGTACTAGTTTCTTTTCATCCTTCATGATCCTGATACTTTGAAAAGTACTGATTAATTATTTTGTAGATGGTATCTCAGTTTGGGTTTTTCTGATATTTTCCCACTCCTAAATTTAGACTCTCGATTACTGGAAAAAATACCATAGAGACAATGTGCCCTTCTTCTCAGAGCATGGTTTTAAGTACTGCATGGTGTTCGTATACGTTAAAGGTGACATTAATCTTGGTCATTTGCTTAAGATGCTGTCTTCTAGAATTCTCTACTGTAAAGTTACTATTTTTTGCTTTTATAATTACTAAATGTTTTATGAGAAATACTTTGAGATTATGCAAATATCCTGATTCTGCTTAAGTTCTTACCCACTAATGAGTATTCATTGGAGAAGCTTATTTGAAGTAAACATTACTATGGTATCTACTGGTGATTTTGTATTTGCCTCATTTCTTCTATATGTATTAATCGGAATTCTTCAATAAAGAAAAGCTGTTGCTCTCTTTCATTCTTTCTTCATTTTGTTAATTTATTATGAATATTAATTTTATTTTTGGATTATGATCAATACTATCATTATTTTAT
>NW_007730949.1:46451-46769 GCF_000696425.1 Galeopterus variegatus | reverse complement strand
TTAATTTATTATGAATATTAATTTTATTTTTGGATTATGATCAATACTATCATTATTTTATTGTTCTAGTTTTTTCAACTTTGACCACTGGAGGCTCTTTCAGGTTGGCTGCTGTGCCCTCTTGATATTTCCTCATCATTTGTTTTATTTAGTTTTGTTTTTCCATTTACTTACTTTCTAGCACCGCAAGACACTGCAGGATTTTCTTGTATTTTTCCTGCCCCAGACCTGAAATTAACCAGTTCTCCAGGGAGCCTTGGTTCCTTTTATTGAACAATTGTATTTAGAAACAATATTTAGGTTCTTGGTATTTTCATT
>NW_007730949.1:44455-45813 GCF_000696425.1 Galeopterus variegatus | reverse complement strand
GCTAAAATAAAACATTTACAACTTTTCTGGTACTCATAACTCTGGCTTGAAAACTGCGATTATTCAACATCAACAGATACACTATTTCTAAAGTAAATCTATTTTCTAAAAAGTGAGAACATGCCTTTTTTACAGTCTAATGTGTCCTCCTGTTGGCTGTTGCATTCATGCAGCACTGGTTCCTTATTCCCATGTCACTCTTATATGTAGAATAGTTTTGCGGGATTCTGTTCCTTTGTGGTTTAACCATGCATGCCTGAGCAATGTCCATTCATGCTTTTCCTCTTAGTGTAAAATTAGATTCTTGACTTTGTAGTTAAGATGATGTAGTTACCTATTTAGAAATCAATGCTTTTTTATATTATCTTGTTTATCTATTGGATAAGAAAATTCTACTGAAGAATAATTATTTGGGATATAATAGCTTATAGCAGCAAATCCAACTTCAACATGAAGTGTGGATCATGTTAAAGCACTGTCAGCAAAATTATGTAATCAATACAGCAACGACAACAAAAGCTAACTCTTAAAATAGAATCAGCAATATCATAATGCTACACACACACACACACACACACACGCACACCACTCTTTCATGATAGTAGACCTAGAGCTCTTTTACCATGTTCATTTATGTAACCAGTACTTACTGAGTACCTAATATGCCAAACAATATATTTGCAAATGAACATACGGTCTTGAATATAATATAGCTCTAACCCTCTAAGATTATAATCAAGTGTTGAGAAATAACAGTGTAAGTCCAACTTTGTTATAGTGTAAGTATAATAAAAATGTTACAAGAAATTTGGGGAGCACAAAGAGCAATCATCTAATNTCTAATAAAGCACAACACACTAACAACACCCCCTTCCCCTAGACATTTACAATATACATTACCAAAGAATTTTGACAACATTTCAATATGCTAAATAAACCTGTTTGCCTATGTTAACCCAATGACATTGAAAGTTATTTAACTTCAAAATGCTTTTTTATTTTTTACACAATACATCTATCAACATCCACGCAAAAGGGTCAGGGTCAATTGAACACCAGAATAGGAAATACCATTTTAACTAAAGATTCCATCTTCTAAATCTCATCACTAGTTAATGAATCACAAGATATCAGTTACCAAGATATCAGTTTTTAGCTCTGCATGTTAATAACCTAGTACAATTAATTATCAAGCCTACCTTCACTGAAGCCACTGAAAACAATGGGTTAAGGAGTCTCTGCTTTGTTTTCTGGTTTTCTTATGCAGTCCCCTGCACCCACAACATAACATTCCTTTTTTTCTTTTCTTCTCTTCTCTTCTCTTCTCTTCTCTTCTCTTCTCTTCTCTTCTCTTCTCT
>NW_007730949.1:41116-42985 GCF_000696425.1 Galeopterus variegatus | reverse complement strand
TAACCAGTACTTACTGAGTACCTAATATGCCAAACAATATATTTGCAAATGAACATACGGTATTGAATATAATATAGCTCTAACCCTCTAAGATTATAATCAAGTGTTGAGAAATAACAGTGTAAGTCCAACTTTGTTACAGTGTAAGTATAATAAAAATGTTACAAGAAATTTGGGGAGCACAAAGAGCAATCATCTAATACATAATTACTCAGTGCATTACCCAGCTCCAGCTGCCATAACAAAAAACCACAGGCTAGATGGCTTAAACAACAGAAAGATATTTCTCATAGTTCTGGAGGCTGGAAGTCTCAGATCAAGGCTCAACATGGTTAGGTTTTTGGTTAGGGCTTTCTTCCTGCCTTGCAGACACCACACTCTTATTGTGTTCCCATGACTCCTCTGTGCACACACAAGGGTAGGGGTGTGGGGATGGTGTTGCACTAGGCTAATGTTGGAATCCTGCTGATGTTGCCAATTGTAGTGATCTTAATCCTGTTTGTGACACCAATTGTTGTGCTCTTTTAGCTGCCCATAATTCTACCAACTGGGCCAATTGTCAAGCTAGGGCTGGGTCTGAAGCTCATTGACCCCTCAAGCCCCTTCACAGACTGGGTCACAGACCTCTCACAGGCCAGGCTGGGTCACCAGACCCGTTATACACAGGTCTATGAGCTAGGTAACTGGCAAACAGGTCCTTGGAAGCCGTAGGTTGGAAAGTATGGCTGTGCAGAGCGGCGTCTGCCTGAGACAATAAACTCTAGCCAAGGTGGCAGCCCTGCACTAACTCACCCACACACAACTTGCTTACAAAGAATGCTGCACCACCCCCAACCTGCCCCGAGGTGAGGGGGCCTGACCAAACTATTCCATTTTCCCAACAGGCAGGGAGAGATAGAGAGACAGAGAGAGAGAGAGAGAGATCTCACATCATTTTTTACAAAACACTAATGTTGTCAAATCGGGGCCCTACTTTTATGACCTAATTTAAGCTTTATTACTTCCTTATAGGCCCTATCTCCAAATACATTGGGGGTTAAGGCTTCAACATATGAATTTTTTTCAGGGGTGATGGAAGAGATAGAAACATTCAGTCCAAAACACTCAGAGTCCTTGAAAATGTCATTTCTTTTAAGAAAAATAAATTAGGTGGTAATTATGTAGGTTATTAAACATAAAAACTATAAATAGAGAAGAAAAATTACATATTTTGTTTCTGAAAATATATCCATCCATTCCATTACTCATGCCAATAAAAGGATTAATTCATTTAACAATTTTAATTTGTAAAGCACATTCACTTTTTTTTTGTTTTGGTTCAGTTTGGTTTTACCAAGAAATAGGAAGCACCTAGGATAATATTATTACATTTAACTTTCAGATAAAAAGCATAGAGATAGTGTACTTTGCCCAAAATTATACTGTGCATTCACAGTAAAACTTATATTAGTTAAATTACAATACAAGTCATCTATTTCCATCCTGTGATTTTTCTGCATGACCAATAAAACTAAGGCACAGAAAATATTTAAAATAAAAGATAACACAAAATGCATTCATATTTTCCTTGATGATTCAATGCCTTCCTTCAAAAACAATTGCTCACTTCTTATTTCTAGTCATCACTCCATCCCTTTAAGAAATAAAAAAGCTGAAAAAACTAGAAAATCAGCAACTCTTCTTAGATATATCAGAAAAGTTCTTCAGAAGGAAGGAAAATGATGTCATAAACTTGAATCTACATAAAGAAAGGAAGAACATGAGAGAATGAGTAAGTGAAGACAAAATCAAAATGTATTTGTAAAAAAATTATTTTTCATATTCTTAATTGATCTAACAGGTAACATTTTGTTCAAAATAATTGTCGGG
>NW_007730949.1:37925-40215 GCF_000696425.1 Galeopterus variegatus | reverse complement strand
TTCACGAGCGCGGAAGCACGTATTTGGCCAATAAGGGCTAAGGCAAGGTTCCCACAGACACCCCCACCATACTTCCTCCTGGCGCCATCTTAGGCTGTCACATTAATACGTCCTTGTGGGCCCATAATGGCACCACTTGTAATGTCCCTTAAGGTGGCGTTAGTTTTTAAGGCCCCACAACTCCCCCCTTTTGTTTTAATAGGGCAGCGGGAGGCGGCTACCCTTCCCAGCCTCGCCTCCATTCCCTCTGGTGGCTTTGCCTGTCTTAGGTTGTTTCCCTCTGGAAATCTTACCCATCATTGACTATCCAGCCAAGCAGGGGCGGGGCAGAGCCTTACAGATTGGCATTGATTTTTTAAAGGGCTATATTGACCCAAGGGCTGTCAGGGCTTTCATTATGGGTCACCTCGATCTACCACTTGGGTGAGCATTATGAGAGAAGTGGTGTTGTGCCTTATAAGGGACACAACCTGGCAAATGGCATAAGGCCCCAAGATGATTAAGACAAGGAAAATGGCTAGGGGGCCCACCAGGGAGGACAGCAGGGTGGTGAGCCACAGGGAACTTGAAATCCAGCTTTGGAACCAATTACTATTGGCTTCTTGCTCCTTTTTTGCACTTTTCTAGCCCTTCTCTAAGCTCAGCTAGGGAATCTTTGACCACTCCAGAGTGGTCGGCATAGAAGGTGCACTCTTCTTTGAGGGCAGCGCATAATCCTCCTTGCTGTAAGAACAACAGGTCTAGTCCATGTCGATTCTGTAAAACAACTTCAGAAAGTGATGTTAGCGATTTTTTTTTTAAATGTTATACAGACACCTCCAAGCAGCCAAAATCTATGTCCACTGCCTCCCTAAGGGAAGCTNGATTAAGACAAGGAAAATGGCTAGGGGGCCCACCAGGGAGGACAGCAGGGTGGTGAGCCACAGGGAACTTGAAATCCAGCTTTGGAACCAATTACTATTGGCTTCTTGCTCCTTTTTTGCACTTTTCTAGCCCTTCTCTAAGCTCAGCTAGGGAATCTTTGACCACTCCAGAGTGGTCGGCATAGAAGGTGCACTCTTCTTTGAGGGCAGCGCATAATCCTCCTTGCTGTAAGAACAACAGGTCTAGTCCATGTCGATTCTGTAAAACAACTTCAGAAAGTGATGTTAGCGATTTTTTTTTTAAATGTTATACAGACACCTCCAAGCAGCCAAAATCTATGTCCACTGCCTCCCTAAGGGAAGCTACCTGTTGATGTGCCAAGGCTATTCTGGTGGTCCCGGTACCCACTCCAATAACTCCCAAGAGGGAGCTGATGGCCACCACTGCTGCCCCTGTGGCCCGCTTGTTTTGGGTCCACTTATTTCAGGTTTTGGGGGCAGTGAGATTTGCCACAGTGCTGCAAAAGGGTTTGTTGGCACCTACGCAGGAACCTTTGCCAAGGACCCGCGGGAAGGTGAGCCTGGGGTTGGTGGCATTGGGCAACGCTACTGCTTGATTTATCTCTGCCTGCACATGGCACTGTTCTTTAAAGAAGGTGCAGAATTTGATAAACAAATTTGGAGGGAAGACAGCCTTACAGAGCATTTTCCAATCTTGGGTTGTGCAGGGTTGGTGCACTAAGCCCTAGAGGATGGTTTCTGCCCATGGGGAATTGGGCCCATCCTCTGCAACAGCCTTTTTCAGCTATTTAAGTTCATGAGTTTCCCAAGGGTACCAAGCGGCTGGCCTATTTCCACCGGGGGCAATGTTGACCGGATAGGCCTGAGGGGCTGCTTCCCCCCACGGGCTGCGGATGGCTGGGGGTTCCCAGTGAGCCATAACAGGAAAAGCCTGCAGCTCTGCCGGGGATGTTTTTAAAGGTGGGCTAGGCTCAAAACTTCTTAGGTGCCGCTTTTTCTCCTTTGGCTAAACTTTGGCGGGGCGACAGGGTAGGGGCATAGGTATCACTCAGTGTCTCAGGGCCTTGCATTGGCAGCTTTGTTTCCTTTTTTCTCTCCTCATCAAATTGCGCCCAATCCCTTTCTGCCCCTGCCTGATGCTCAGGATGGAAGCAAAGCTTTAGGGCAGAGATGGTTGGGTAGAACCCTAAGGGAAGGGTCTAGCCCGTGACTAATCTCATTCTTTCTGGCCAGGGTCTGAACCTGGTCCCAAGTCCCATATGAGAACAAGTTGGACGAAGGTGGCCAAGGGGCTACCTGCACCACATGATGCCAGGCATTGATGGCTGTGGAGTCAGATATTTCCAGGCCTCTGCTTTTTAACATGTACTTTAGAGCCTTGCAAGCTGTCTCATCACTCTTTCCAC
>NW_007730949.1:35568-36535 GCF_000696425.1 Galeopterus variegatus | reverse complement strand
CTTCCTCCTGGCACCGTCTTAGGCTGCCACGTTAATACGTCCTTGTGGGCCCATAATGGTGTCACTTGTAATGTCCCTTAAGGTGGTGTGAGTTTTTAAGGCCCGACAAATAATAATAGTAACAATGTATTCAATCATGTATGCTTAAGTATGTGTATGCTTATGTATAAGTGAATGCTTATGTATAAGTGAAATGAATGATATTAGGAACAGGAAGGAGAAATTAGAACTACTTTTTTATTATAGGGTATTGACCCTATTTATGAAATGGTATAGTGTTATTTGAAAGTTTACTTTGATTAGTTATAAATCTAAATTAGAAACTTCAAGATAGAAAAGAAATATAATTTATATGTTAAGAAAAGAAAGAAAACAGAATCATATAAAATGCTTAATTAAAACCACAAAAGGGAGCAAAAGCACAAAAGACAAAAATACGAAAAACAAGGGCAACAAATAGAAAATAGTTAGAAATAGGGTAAATATTAATCCAACTATATCAGTACATCACTTTAAATGTCAATTGTCCAAATGCACAGAATATGAGACCCCAAATGTTGTCTACAGGAAACTGAGTTTAAATGTAGTGACACATACAGACTTAAAGTGAAGTAACAGAAAAAGATATACCATGTTAACACTAATCAAAAGAGAGGTAGAGTAACTATATTATTTGCAGATAGAGCAGACTTCAGAGCAAGGAAAGTGATCAGGGATAAGGAGGGGCATTACACAATAATAAAGGGGTCAATACTCAAGATATATCAATCTTTAATGTGTATGTGCCTAACAATAGTGTCAAAATACATGAGGCAATAATTGATATAACTGCAAGAAGAAACAGATGCATTCACTATAATATTTGGAAACTTAACACCTCTCTATTAGAAATGGACAGATCCAGTAGGCAGAAAATCTGCAAGGAAGTAGTTGATCTCAATAGCACCATCAATCAACTGGTTTTAAT
>NW_007730949.1:19950-35127 GCF_000696425.1 Galeopterus variegatus | reverse complement strand
GGCAGAAAATCTGCAAGGAAGTAGTTGATCTCAATAGCACCATCAATCAACTGGTTTTAATTAACATCTATAGATATATCATCTATTAACAGTAAATTATACATTCTACTCAACCTCACCAAGGTGAACCACATTCTGGGACATATAACATACCTTAACAAATTAAAAATAATAGAAATTATACAGTGCCTGCTCTCAGACCACACTGGAATTTAACTAGAAATCAATAATACATGAAAGCTGGAAAATCCCAAAATACTTGGAAATTAAACAATACCCTTCTAAGTAGCCCATGGGTCAAAGTAAAAATTTCAAGAGAAATCTGTGGGGTGCAGCAAATGCAGTCCTTATAAGGAAATTTATAGCATTAAGTGCTTATATTAGAAAAAGAAGAAAGATAAAATCAATAGTCTAAGCTTACACCTTAGGAAAAAAGAAAAAGAAGAACAAGTTAAATCCCAAGTAAGGAGCAGAAAAAAAAAATTAGAACAGAAATCAATGAAATTGAAAACAGGAAATTCATAGAGAAAACAACAAAATCAAAAGCCAGTTCTTTGAAAATATCAGTAAAACTGATAGGCCTCAAACAAAGCTAACTAAGAAAAAGAGAGAATAGATACAAATGAGTAATATGTCAGAGAAATGACAGAGGGAACATTACTACAGATCCCATGGATGTTAAAAGGATAATATAGAATGTACAACTTTATACTAACAAATTTGTTAAACTAGATGAAATGGATCAATACCTGGAAAGACACAATCTGCCAAAACTCAAATAAGAGGAAACAGACAATCTGAATAGGCTAAAAAAAGCTATCTATTAAATAAATTGAGTCAATAATTAGCAACTTTACAAAACTGAAATCGCAGGCCCAAGTGGCTTTACTGATGAATTCTACAAAACGTTAAAAAAGAAACAACTCTCTAGCATCTCTTACAGAAGACAGAAGCAGAAGAAATACTTCGTATTTCTAAGAGGTTTGCATTAGCCTAATACAAAAACCAATGACATTACAAGAAAAGAATATTATAGACCACTGTCTGTTATGAACATAGAAGCAAAAATCCTCAACAAAATATTAGCAAACTAAATACAACAATGTATCAAAAGAATTATACACCATGACTGAGTGGAATTTATCCCAGGTATGCAAGAATGGTTTGACATTTGAAAATCAACTAATGTAATCCATCACATCAACATTCTAAAGAAGGAAAATCACATGATCACATTAATAGATGCAGAAAACGAGTTCAGGTCAAGATGGAGGAACAGACGGTCCCCAGAGTCACTCTCTCACACAAATCAACCAATTATAAGTATAAAAATGTAACAACAGCCAAGCCCGGGCCGCTGGGACTCAGGGGAAGAGGAGGAGAGAACTACAGAGTGCATGAAGGCAGGAGAAACCACGATGAGAGAAAGAAAAAACTGGAGCATTTCGGACTGCGGCTGCTTTAATTCTGGAGCTGCTAAGCACATGGAGCAGAAGCTGGCAGAAGCAGCAGCTGTGCCCTTCAGATGGAGTTGCTTGGAGGCGGCAGGGGAGAAGAGGGTCTTGGTGGCCCCCAGGACAGCAAGACCACTAATAGGGTTCCTGTGGACCCACGCAGGAGCGAGGCGAGGAGCCAGAACAGCTGACAAAGGAGAACCATGTAGAGGCTGGTGAGTCATTGCAAGGGACCAGTGCAGGGCCCATCCCTTCAGAAGTGTTTGGAGCATGGGCAGTGGGGGAGACAAGCCCACTGGGAGGACACTGGGGCACAGCAAGCACAGCTGATCTGCTCCCCAATCAGTATAGGACCACTCAGAGGAGACTGGTTGAGAATGCAGAATTGCATGAAGTGCAGTTTGACGAAAAAACACAGGCCCAGGTCAGAGTTTCTACCTCAACCCAGCTGCACCGGGTCTCTGGAGAGCCCGAAGTACCTATAAGGTCAACCATTAAACCCTGAGCTGCAGAAAAAGCCTTCCCTAGGGAACAGCAGCAAAGCAGCAATTTAGCTCAACCACACAGCTCAAGTACTGGTTCCCACAGGAAGTTCCCCTGTGTTGGAAGTAAGCAAAAGACAAAAAATTAGTTCTGGCCCAGGCACACCACCAGTGCCTCAAGGCCCGCCAAGGAACCTGAGGTATGGAACTGGGGACTGGACCCCTCGACCACAACCAGGCACACTGCCCGCACCTTGAGGCCTGCCTGGAGTCCTGAGGCATAGAGCCAGGGACTGGACCTCACCCCCCCACAACCAGGCACACTGATAGCACCAAGGAGCATGCCAAAAACAGCACCTCCTTGTGGGTGGCCTACCTCAGCCACCACAGTAACCACGACTGCCATGAAAGTGGTTAGATGTCATAACCACCATGCGGATGGTCCACCAGCCACTGGAATGCATTGACACAAGGAGAGTCACCAGCAGAGACCAAAGAAAAGAAGAGGATGTATCTCTTCACAAAGCCCTTTCCAGAGTGACAGAAGAAGCAGCTGCTCTATGATAATATTGGAGGACCTGAACACACCCCTCAGCATTGTACAGATCACCTAGTCAACAAATCAACAAGAGTAACCATTACTCTTTCAGAGGGAGAGAAGAAATCTAGGGTAATTAGTGGTGGGGGGGGGGTGGATATTGTTGGAGAAAACTCCAACACGAACCTGAAACAGCTCCAAAATCTGTTTGTATAGCAAATGAGAATCATGTCAAATACAAAAAATATTTTTATAATTAAAAAATAAAATAAGTTTACATGAAGAGTCATATACTCTAACACCCAACATGAAGATAATAGTGCTTGTGTGCTCTAAAATTTCATTTTAAGAATAACATTTAAATATTAAGTATTTGTTGTGTCACTCTTTAACCTTTAAAATTATTATTATTTGGCATTTATTTTGCTTTAATATTTCCTTTATGAAATATCTATATTGGTTAGAGATCAATTAGAATATTATTGAAATAAACACTCTTGTCATAATATATTGATTCATTTTACTAATAAAGTGTGAACTTATCATTATTCTTTTAAAACTAAAAATTGTAATATAGCCTTATCACAAAAAATACAGTTTATTATTATTATTATTATCGTAACTCACAACTATTTAAAAACAGTAATGCTTTTCTGTATATCACTCCCACAGCAGCCACTTATTCACTCTGGCCTGATTTTTTTTTCTTAACACTTTTTTGTTTTTTGGATTTCTTTGAAACTGTCTTGAGTCTTTATATTGATTTGATCAACATATGTCAACATTGAATCCCCAAAACATATATAATCAGTTATGATTCAATTAAAAATAAATAAATTAATTAATTAATTTTAAAAAATGGATGCCGAAAATGCTTTGACAAAATTCAACACCCATTCATGATTTTAAAAAAAGAAAACTCTCAGCAAATTAGAATAGAAGGAGACTTCAGGCTCAAGGAGACAGTATAGCAAGTGTTAGGCAGAGTAATAGGACATAAGTCAAGCAATTTTCAAGCCCAGATACCCGACTATTGAGAAAACTAAGAAACAGCCCATTTGTACCTAGAGGATAAAATAATGTGGGTATGAAAGTACAGTTCAGGGGATGCGTGAGTGATCAGTCCACTTCTCACAGTCACTGTCTGTCTATGTAACCTTATCTTCATTCATGGTTTTAATACTGTCTACATGCCAATAATATATCTCCACTCTAGAGTTTTATTAGCTCCAGATCCTAGGTCTAACTACTTCCTTGGTTTCTGAACATGACTATCTCATAGGCTTTTTAAACTTAACTTCCCAAACTGAACTCTTCACCTCCCCTTTTTTCCCAGCCAGATTCTCCTCTTAGTAAGTGACAATTTCATCCAAAAGATGCTCCAGTAATAATAACTATTAATATTATTATTATTTACTATGTGCTAGGTGCTATTTTAAGTGCTTGATGGCCATCAGCTTTTAGAACAAAAACAAACACAATCCCATAGCCTGTTCTAAACAGCAATGAGAATCAAGATACTTTCCCGTGCCTAGTGTTTCCAACCATGAATTCCTTGTGGCATAGCTCCAGATACTTAAATGTTTTCCCAAATCCTAAATCCCAAGGAAAAACAGTCAAAAATTAGAAAAGTTGTAAAACTATGATAATTCTCCTGTTGGAATTAAAACCTAATAAACAGAGAGTGGTTTGAAGGAATCCACTGATGTTGAGTTGAAAGCAAGAGCTGGATCCGCTGACACTTGGAGTTGAATAAAGCCAAACATTTCTGGGAGAAGAGACTAGTCGTGATCTAATCTCTCAGCCTTGCTCTTAGCTGTTGCTGTGTTATAAGTGTGTTTTCAGGGTCCTGTCTGCTGCTAATGGTGAATCCTTCTTATAAATAAAATAAATATTAACATTTACAGGCATTGTACATTTTATACAAATCCTATCAGTGATACTCCAAGAAACAACGTTTTAGAAGCAAAGTGAGTTCTTAAAATGGCAATTTTGAAATGTGATTGTGCAATGCCATTACCTGTGCTGAGAGAACTAAATGTTACGTTGTTTTAATACTACCTAATAGTATTCACTGGTGATTTTCTGTGTGTAAATACTTGATTTAGCCTGCAGTTATTTGTAAATATCTAACAAGAGATGCAAAGAAAAGCAGATGTGGATATTGTTGGAGAAAACTCCAACACGAACCTGAAACAGCTCCAAAATCTGTTTGTATAGCAAATGAGAATCATGTCAAATACAAAAAATATTTTTATAATTAAAAAATAAAATAAGTTTACATGAAGAGTCATATACTCTAACACCCAACATGAAGATAATAGTGCTTGTGTGCTCTAAAATTTCATTTTAAGAATAACATTTAAATATTAAGTATTTGTTGTGTCACTCTTTAACCTTTAAAATTATTATTATTTGGCATTTATTTTGCTTTAATATTTCCTTTATGAAATATCTATATTGGTTAGAGATCAATTAGAATATTATTGAAATAAACACTCTTGTCATAATATATTGATTCATTTTACTAATAAAGTGTGAACTTATCATTATTCTTTTAAAACTAAAAATTGTAATATAGCCTTATCACAAAAAATACAGTTTATTATTATTATTATTATCGTAACTCACAACTATTTAAAAACAGTAATGCTTTTCTGTATATCACTCCCACAGCAGCCACTTATTCACTCTGGCCTGATTTTTTTTTCTTAACACTTTTTTGTTTTTTGGATTTCTTTGAAACTGTCTTGAGTCTTTATACTTAAATATAGAATTTTTCTTTCTTGTACTGATGTTAACTAATCTTAATGTGTAAACCAATGCACAAAATTAAAATTGCTGCTTCTAAATCTCTTCTTTTTCCCATTTCAAAGTTGGCCTTTATTTATGGAGCATTCATAAAGTTTGCTCTTAATGTGATCATGCCAAATGTGTTCTATAGCTCCTTTAGGTTTCATAGTCTCTCCCTTGCTGCTGTTAAGTTCTGAAAAACTTGTGTTGCCTTATGTCCAAAGCTTCCACCGTGTGTTCTCTAATTAGGAGCCCAATACAAAATAAGGCAAAAATCATCCTTTGTGCCATATGGTGATTATTAGAGTGGACTGTGATACTTATGTAGAATTATTTACTGAGAGGGCAGACCAATCTCAGAAGAAAATTTCAATATAAAGAGACCACAATTAAAGTTCAAGTTAATTTGTATTTTCCTTTTTACTATACAAGAAAAGACACTTCAGGATGTTGTTCAAATCTTACCTGGCCCAACCTTCTTGTTACTGTAGTTGACACTGACCACATGTTAATAAAAAATTAGGTTTATCAGTCTGCCTGGAGATATGCATACATTATCTACCTCTCTACTAATTTGTGTCTTTCAATAGCTGAATATGTATACATATTTTCCAGAATTTTTATTACACATTTTATGATAAAGTTCCTCACAATGATATTTTTTTCTAGTAAGTTGTCATTGTGCATGCTTGGCTTTATATCATTTTTAGTAAATATGTCTTCAGCCCATTCACATGTGATTTGTTAGTCAATGAATTTCTTGTCACATTTACACAAAGATCTTTTATTCAAGATCAGCTTTTTATAAATTATTTTTCTAGTAGAAGATTTGTGTATTTTGCTAGACTGAGACCTAACATAAAACTGGTTTTTCTTACAATGATAAGAGTTAGACAATGTGTGCTCTTAGACTATTTTACTGTCTCTACTATGTTATAAAGTTATTGCTTTAGCATGATAATTCACTAAATATTTCAACTTTCTTTGAAGTGATTTGAGGACTTTAACCTACAGGAAACAGATGTCTTGTCTCTAGGCATAATGTTCTTGGAATGTGGATCTTTATAGTTATTCTTAAGTATGGTTATACCTATTATATCATTTTGCTGATTAATATATTGTTTCATTTTATTCTCTGTCATCTCCATCGTGTTCACTGCCATTAAATGATAATTTGTAAGGGTTTCCATTTGGAAGTTTACAAGTATTTAGGCAAAATAATTTGAATATTGCCCCTATTCTCAGGAGGTTAAAGTGTAAAAACAGATGGCATTAATCTCTATAGTTAACAGCAAACATGGTAATTATAGAAAGAACATGAGAAAAGGATTAAGAATTAAATGGTAAATACTTAGGGCTCTTATACAAATGTTGTATAGATTGGAAATAGGACATAAGTGATAAGTGGCAAAAGCAGAATTTTTCTAATTTAAGCAAGACTTCTGTGTGGCTAATTTGACCTTTTCTAATTGGCATCAATTGCCCTAACCTAATGGTCATGCTATGGTCCACACTGGGCAGTTAAATGAGAAAGCCAAAGTGATTCCATCAACTGTGTTAAGACTTGCTATGGGTCATTTGTGTCCCCCAAAACTTCACGTACTGGAAACTTGATTTCCATTGTAACAGTGTTAAGAGGATGGGAAATTCAATTAATGTATTTGAAAGGTGGGACCTTTAAGAGGTGATTAGATTGCGAGGACTGTGCCTTATGAATGGATTGATCCAGTCATGAAGTAATGGGTGTAATTTTGATGGCTTTAAAGGAAAGCAAGTGAGAAGTTTAGCGCTCTTGCTCAGCCCATTCTCACCATGTGACACCCTACATTGCTGTGGAGAGTCACCACCCGGAAGGCCCTCACCAGATGCACCTCTTGACCATAGACTTCCCAGCCTTCAAAACTGCAAGAAATAAATTTAATTTCATTATAAATTATCTGGTTTCAGGTATTCCGTTATAAGCAACAGAAACAGACTAATACAAGACTCCTCCCGTGGATGGAGAAACTTAATCAGATAAGATTTATTACAAAGATATTGAGAGAACTTTAAAAAGTACAGAATGTCTTAGTCACAGGGGCTATAACTTGAATAAATCAGCAGAAGAAGGTGCAGTGGATCATTTTTAGAGCATTTGTTCTACTCAAGGTAATTCTCAATTGACCTCAGATCTCTGATTGGGGAAACCCAAATCCATACTTGTATTTCTGAGCCTCTGATCCTCTTACATGGACCAAGAGTGGAGATTTAAATAAAATGAGGAAATTGGTGGTCCTTTTCCAGAAAATTGAAGTTAGCACTGAGGATACCTTTCCTTTCACTCTTGACACATAAACTTGGGAGCTATTGAATGACCATCCCCTGCCTGCTGGGTAGACTGAATATCAGAGAAAGTTCATAAAGAATGAGAGACCCAGAATCTTAGACAGCAGAGGAGACAACTTTGCATTTCCAAGTTTCATTCTTCTTCTGATATCTGATCGCATCCCTTCCTTTTTGTTTCATGAAGAAGAGTAACTAGAGTTTGTTTCTTAGAACAAAGAGTCCTAATGTAGATGAAACAAATGAATTAATGGTCATAGGAAGGAAGGGGACTAGGCCAGGAATCAGTAGAGAAAAGGACATAATATCCTAAGTCACATGTCCTATATTTATTTTTCATTTACTTCCTAAATGACTTTCTTAAAATGCCATTGCAGTCTGGTTCTGTCTTTATAACTATATTGGATATATGCAAATATTTGGATTTAGGAAATCAAAGCTCTGTCTATATATAGGTAGATATGGCAAAGAAGCATTTTACTTAGCATTTCACTCTGTAGTGTGATACAATTAGACTTTGCAGACAAGAGCAAACAAATGATTTGGCAAGGGATAAACATCTCATGTGTTTGAGTATTAGCATCAGGATCAACTCCAGCTCCTGTGCTCTTCATCTACTGCTCTACTAAAAAATTCACTGCATAGAGTTTCTGAGAATAAACTGTTTGATTGCTTTTCTTCAGATCATATTACCTCCTACTATACTTTTAGTCCTCTCTCTTGCCTGTACTGACAATGAACAGAACATCAAATACATGGTTATATGGTTTATAGACATTCAGTGATAAATAAATCCTCTAGGATGAGAAGTAAATTTCTTGAAAGTCTAGAATAACCTTTGGCTATGGAACTTAACAGACTTTGATTCAACATTTACCAGCAGGGTGGACTTAACGGGAATTATTTAACCTTTCTTCTCCTCAATTTTCCCATCTGTAAATGGGGATAATAATGTTCATATGAGAGGGCAGTTAGGATTATAATGAGGTAACATATGGAAAGTGTCGGCATGGATTTTGTCACATCAGACACACAAGTACAATAAGAGCAATTATTACTTGCTAGAAGGAAATCCCTTAACACTCTGATTCTGAACTTGGTCACGTTATTGATGACCCAAATCCATTTGTACTCCTTATGTACGCAGAAGCTTTCAAACTTATTTCCAGCAGCAGAGCTGCACTCAGGTAATAACTCAGCTAAAGAGATTTTTTTTTCCTTCAATGAATTATGCTTCTGGTGTGCTAAATTTTCTCAAGGCAGTCAACCATAAAAATTATATTATGTATTTCTCTTGTGTAACTTGTGTGAAAGTAGAGTTTGTCAAAACTGGCTGCTCAGCATTTAATGAGACCCTCCACTGTATTTGATCCTGAGTCAAGCTGTATATGAAGAGGTAAACAGGAAGGCTGGAGAGGGAAGCTAAAACTAACAAAACACAGCTAAAAATAATAAGGGGAGAATTTACAAAAACTAAAATGAAATTGGTGAAGGAAGTCAACTAATTGTCATCTTTTTATAAGTGAAAAGTGAATTTGCTTTGTGCACACCATGACCTAAAATTAGGGAACTTCATTTCCACTGCAGTTTTTAATACTCATTACTGAAATATGAAGCAGATGTCTTTCTGACCTCTACCTAATTGAACAGGAATGTCAGCGGGAGGAGAGTCATCAATCTCCAGATTGTCTGAGAGAAGGTCCTGAGGATTTTCAACAAATGATTCTGTTATATATAGACTATGTATGAAGATTATATAACATTGAGAGAAAATACTATAGCACCCTGCCTTTTGTAAATCTAGGTTTAGATCCTATAGGATTTACTATTGAGGACATAACAAAGAAGTTTTGCTTTCTTTGTCTCTTATCTGTTGCAAAGTTAAATGGTAGTATTTCCTTGAATTTATTAAATGGTATTTCAAGATTCTAAGCTCATCTTATTTTTCCATCCACCTTGATTTTGGGGGTCAAATGATCATGCACAAATCCTCTAAATCTTGCTCTAAAACAGAGTTGCAATTCATACCACAGTGTTTCTGAGTGGGTCCCTGCCAGAGGATCACCTGTGTCTACATTCCTTGTTAAAAGTAAGTTTATGTCCTAGCCCATAATCAAGCCCAGAATCAAGATCTCTGTGATGTACCATGATATTGCCAAGTTTAATGTACTCACTGGTGATATTTATGTTCACTATATTTTGAGAACAACAGCCTTAAGCCATAGGATGGGTACTGAGATGTAGGAGATTGCACAAATGGAAGCCTATGATGTTCAACCTTGGTAGCACTTGAAGGCCCTACCTGTACTATTCTGAAGGATGGTAACAAACATAAAAATTTTCTATGAAACTTGTGTAACAGTTGTATATGATCTCTGTAAAGAGTGGCACTGTAAAATTAATTTCTTACTGTGGGTTGTGGTACAAAAGTTTTGAAAGCCCTTGCTCTAGTGAAGTAAAAAAGGTAAAACAGCATAATTCTAATATCTACATGTGGTTATTTATGCGTGCTTTTAAAAAGGGTGAGCACAGGAATAGTCAGATGGGTCAGTATGTAGCTATATCCCTCTTGCACCAAGTCAAAGCCTAGGGGAGTTGTAGAAATCCTTGCAATGCTGAATCATGTAAAGCTGTGGACCAGGGTCATGTTCCACATTAATTAGAGCCCTCAGTATGCACCATCTCCCATCTGCTCAATCCTCAGGCTTCAAAAAATAAATATTTTGATGGGAAGAAGACCAGTAGGGTGACCAACTCATTCTTGCTTTTCTGAGTGAGACTTTCCTTATTTTAGTACTCAAACTCCTGCTTCCTGGCAACTCCCTCAGTTCCAGGCAAAAAGGGACAGTTGGTCACTTTCTGTGTAGTGCAGTAATTGTCTAAGCTGTTTATCTTTTATTCAGACAAATCTTTACTTGGGATTCCAACATAAACCAGTTGCACATGAAGCTGCTCTGCTCTAAATGAGAGGCACCAAAGCCTTGCCCAATCAAGTGTACGCTGTCATTGTCATCACTAACTCTTACCCAAGGGTTCCATGGAGACCTGTAATCACATGATAGCCTTCCTGCCTGCCTCCCTTATTCACCAGATTTCACTGAGTTTGATAATTTGTCTGATGCTCAATATCCTCATTTGGAATATGCAAGTCATATTTTTCTTGTAGGATAATTGTGATATCTAAATTTCTTCTCCTAGAGGCCAACTTTACTTCCAGACCTCTTCTGCAACAGTATGCATCCTAGACGGTGAAGTTGCTTTAGTGATTTGCAATGGAAAAGGATTACAAAGGAAAATCACACCTCCTGAGTTGCCTGCCTCACATGGATAGATTTATATAGTAGTATTTAAAGAACGAAATTTAAGTAGCAAATGTAAAAGAAATACAAATGTCAAGAGGAGTTGCAGAAGATGCCTATATTTTAACGTCTGGATTTTGAGCATCTCCAATAGAAAGATCAGAGCTTTTTGTAATTATTATACAGATATGGAAATTAAAAGTGACCAGACAAGCAAATTTTTAGCTAAATCATAGACTAATGAAAAATCTTATATCATCCACAAATTCTAGAATTTGTGGTTTTGCTGTTGGCATGTGTGTGAGGTTCCCACAAAGAAAATTGCCATTTCACTTTGAATACCGTTTTGAAAATACAGATATTTTGGGTTGGTATCACAAACTTACACATTAAAATATCATTGGAAGTAAAGACTTAGATATATGGTTAACTGCAATAAAAACTCCAAAGTGATTCTTAGTGATTACAATTATTTTACAAAAAATTCAATTTAACAGAAATGGTCATAACTCTGAAATATACACTGTATCTTCCCATAGATAAATATAATTTTTCTTAACCTCAATATTGTAAATATGTCCCTATCAAATTTAATCCCCCTCTAAATTCTTTTCATATACATAAGATTTATTTTAGACTAACATAAATTAAAATAACATTCCCAGAAATATGTAATCCAGAATTGTGGCGCACCTTGACTCTTGAAGGTGGAATGTGAGAATATGAGAAAAATATTCGCCGTGGAATTAGCAATCATTTTAATCACACCCCTTTCTGAAACATCTGGCTGAAGCCCAGACACTTTAGGCCTACTTTTAAAATGGGAATTGATTCCTGGAAAGAAACCAACTCTGTCCACAATAAAATCCAGTGCTTTGTGGATGAATTCAATTAGTGTCCTCAACTGAATACAAGGAAAAAGATAAACTTGTGGTTATGAATCTGGCTCCACAATCTCATAGAATTTTGCCCATTGTAATCACATGGTTTAATAATCTTCCCAATTAAACCGATTGTCAGCTACAGGAGCATGCTGAAGCTTAGCTAAAACTGTTCTTTGGGATAAACTTGGGACCAAAGTAATTTTGCTCATGGTTCTTCCACTTGTGTAGCACTCGTTGCAATTCATGGATGCCTATGTATCATTGTTCAGCTCTATTCTCAATGTTGTGTCTGAAAATGACTTTCTGCAGCTCTCCAGTATTCCACCAGGATTCTGGACAAAGAACAGTTAATCTGTGTCAGTTTGCAGACAGTCACCTGGGTTACTTTTCTCTCTGCTTTCTCTCTGCTAACAGTTGCTTGGACAGTGAATTCTGCAGTAATGAGATTTTCCTAGACAACCTGACTTGCTGGCAACTCCCAAGGTGGGGGGGCAGGGGCGGGGACAGGGGGATTCTAATATTTTGGGACTTCAATGTAGGTCGCCTTGATGGATTTCAAAAAGTGATCTCACAAAAGCAAAACATATTAAAAATTATCTGCCCTTTGCTTTGAATATGCCTGTGTTATCTTTAAAAAAATGACATCTGGGCTTAGAAATGAGGGCAGGATGTCATTTCCTTGAAAAAGAATAAGGATCTGCACAGATGTGAGTAAATTATCATGGTAGTAGGGGTGTACTAAAGGGAATATAATGGTGTTGGTGGAGAAAGCAAACATGTAGGCAGGGTGATGAATGAGTAGTTTATACAGTGAATCACATTTGGCTTTTGACACTGACCAGAATTCATTCTTCAAATAGTTCATGTCTTATCCATCGGTCACCTCTTCCTTTTCTTCTCATAGGCCTTCCCCACCCCACCCACATACCTAGACACAGGGGAGCTACAGGATACACTGAGATCAAACAACAGAAGACACAGAAAATAAAAGACTCAGAAATAAATAAATATCTTCCTTGATTTTTATTATTAGAAAAATATTCCACATATAATTTTATAGCTTCTGTTTGAATTATTTCTAACAGTATTCAAGAGAACACTATATTTTCTTGAAAAAAAAAATGAAACCTACAATTGGAACACCAATACCTTATTTTATCTACACATTATTCTTTCTGTGTTTATTTCACCCTGTCTAGTACTGTCTTCTCATACACAGGACCTTCAAAGTTCACCTTCAGAACCACTAGCCCAAGACAAATTAGCACAGCAGGAAGTGATAGTTGCTCTGTGTGACTCAAGAGGAAAAACGTACATTATTTCTCTCTAATCTGCTGAAGCACATTTGACTTGATTCCCATGTCGATTTTCATTTTGACAAGATAGATGGCAAGGGAAGCACAATTGTATAGATTTGCACATTTATTCCCATTTTCAAGGCATGAGTGGAGAAATCTTTCCTGGCTGATGACTTAAAGTGTCCTGTCACTCTGTTCTTAAGTATAAAAGTGTTCGGAAATCAGGATGCTGTAATATGCCATCGCAATATCCCATTAACTCACTGTGCTGAGCAGGACTCAGAGGTGTCAAGGGCAAAGAATTCCAATTCAACTGCCACTGATTTGTTACATTTACCAATGAGACAAGGCACACTAACACTGGAGGGTTAATTTTAAAAACTACTTGCAAGCTCAGGAGGAGAAGAGCTCTTATGGTAGGAGGGATGGATTTGTCAGTATTCCTTGTCACTTTCTTTCCCCACTGCAACCAAGCCATGCAATGACAGGCATGCTACTGTTAGAATCGAGCCTGAAGTCTGGGACTGGGAAAGGTTTATGCCTTTATGAAGTCACATATCTTAATGTGTTATGTGATGTGATTATTTTGTTTTCAGGGAAATTTTGACAACCAACAGAAGAGTGTGGGTTTGTTTTCATTTATTTTTTTTCTTTTCTTTTTTTTTTTCTTTACAAATTCTCCCCTATTCAGGCCAACAAAAAAAGATATTGTTTTTGAAAGCCTTTAGATTATGATTCAACGCATTTTGAAATAAAAAAACAATACATCAGATTATGATTTTGTATTTGAAATGAAATGTCTCATTGTTCTTTTCTGACATCAAAATCTACATTTCTTATGTGACAGATATTGTATAATAAAGGACTTCATTCTCCACAATGTCTAAAACCACCATCTGGGGGGTAAATTTTTAAAGCAGTGACATGTGTTGTAGTTTTGGGATCCCATGACTTACATAGCTCTTTTATTTAATAACCACAGACTACAACTATAAATCTTACCAGCTGTCTTGCTGTACACCGTGGTGAAAAAGAAAGTGGAGGGAAAGAGGATGACTGGATATGTGAAAATCTACCACAACTCCAAAGGTCACCTCAAAATTATCAATCTCAAAGTGAAATTAATTCAACACATTTTATTTGTTCTCTCATTATATATGATACTGTAGAAAAATGTATTGAGGAATCAAACAATAAGATGGTACCTGCCATCCTAATGTTGACAAATTTGTAGGGAGCAAAAGTAATTAATACTAATAATATTTAATACTTAATAATTAACAATACTTAATAATTAATAATTACACATACACACTCCCACACACAAATACAAGCAAGAAGACAAATCCCATTAAAGAGGTAAACACAATATTTCTAGGCCATAGAAGAGCAGAAAATTATGTGGCTGAGAAAATATAACTAGAATGTTAATAATGAGCAGATAAAAACTATTCAGATACATTTTTTAGAATTTTTAAAATTTTGGAATCAATTTAAATTTACAGAAAAGTTGCAAAGATAGTACAGAGACTTCCTATATACCCAGTTTCCCCTAAAACCAACATCTTTTGTAGCAATAGTACATCTGTCAAAACCAAGAAAGTAACCTTGATAAATTACAATGAACTAAACCACAGACTTTATTCAAATTTCGCAGGTATTCCACTAATGTCCTTTTTCTGTTCCAGGATTCAACCTAGAATACAACATTGAATTTAGAATGCAAACAGTTTTAATTCATAACTTCTATTCTCAATTATAATCCTCAATAGAGGTTTAATGGCAAGATAACACCGAGACCTAGGGTCAAAAATGCCTGGTTTCAAATCCTTATTTTGCCAATTATTTAACCACTATAACACTAATCATATAACTTAACCTTTCTAGGCCCCAGTGTGCTCAGTTGTGAAATAGGAAGATTAATAGAAGTAACTTCTGGGTTGTTGCTCTAAGTGAGGAAATGTATTTAAAGTGTTTAGTTGGCATTTGTTTCTAACATTGTATGATTATTAGCAAATATTACATTTAATTATATTGATTCACTTAAAAAATAGAAATGTGGACATAAAGGATGCCAGAAATTAAAAAATGTGTAATATGATGCAAG
>NW_007730949.1:17112-19081 GCF_000696425.1 Galeopterus variegatus | reverse complement strand
AAGGCATGGGGCCCACTGAATATTTGGGCTCCACAAGGCATGATTTCATAAGGTTGGCAGAATTCGTTTGTCATGGGATAAGCTCTTTTAGAAATATATTAACTCTTGTTAATGGCCCACTAGGGAAATATGTAAAGTATTGAAAACAACTTAGACTGTGTTAGGAAAATAGAATAATTTAATCAGACCCCCTCACCTTAGATCTAGTTGCAGGTGGTGCAGCACATTCTTTGTAAGCAAATTGTGTGTGTGTGATTGGAGTTAGTGTGCATGCACGGTGCCACGACCTGGCTGTCGTTTACTGCCTCGGGCATTTGCCATGTGCAGCCATGCTCTCTGACCTATGGCTTCCAAGGACCGTTTTGCCAGTTACCTAGCTCATAGACCTGAGTGTGAGGGGTCTGGTGACCCAACCTGGCATGTGAAGGGTTTGCGACCCAGTCTGTGAATGGGCTTGAGGGGTCTGTGAGCTCCAGACCCAGCCTAGCTCGACAGTTGGCATAGTTGGCAGAATTATGGGCAGGTAATAGAGCTCGAAAATTGACATAGTCTGCTACAGGATTCTGAGCAGAAAGCCCTTGGAAGAAGGAGGAAATGTGGCTACTTTTGAATGTGCTCCGCCCTATGGCCACCTTCCTGTTGACCGGGATCTGGTTGATGCACACTGTATTGCAAGGCAGTATAGACCAGGCACTATGGCAGTAAACCCCTTGGGAGGGGAAGGAAATGTGGCTGTCCTTGAGCATGTGGCGCCCAGTGGCCACTTTCTGCTGACCAGAGCCTGGCTGCTGCTGACTATGCTGTAAACTGATTAACATTTGTAGCAGAAAGTAGAGCTGTTGGAAGCACGGATAAATGTCCTGGAGGATGACGTGCAGTGACTGGCCACTCCTGCCTCTCACGCCAGGGAAGATGACCAACCCAGTGGTGAACTGGGGGAAACTGTGCATCTCCAGGCATGACCTGTTGTGCACGAGAAACTGAGACACGAGCAGCCTACAGGACCAGATGCACAACTGGTGGGTGATCCACAGGTGACCCAGTTCACCACCTATGTCCCATATACCCAGGCTGAACTGNAAAAATAGAAATGTGGACATAAAGGATGCCAGAAATTAAAAAATGTGTAATATGATGCAAGAATGGCAATGCATTTTACATATCGAATTAACATTGCATGCATAAAAGCTGGAGTCCAAAATGAAGAAAGAGAATGTTTTGGAGGGACTCTGACTTGAGTTGGACGGTAATAAGTGAATAGGATTTGGATAGACAAAAGGAAAGGGTATGATGTTTTAAGTGCCTATGTAAAAGGGCACAAAGCAAATCTGAAAAAGGAGCAGGAGATGGGTTTAGCAGTAACAGAAGATTTGTGAACATGAGTAGTTAGAAGGCTGGAGAAGGAAAGTGGGTCTTATATTTCAGGGTAAGAGGATTTGACTTGATTCTGTAAGCAACAAGGCATGGGGCCCACTGAATATTTGGGCTCCACAAGGCATGATTTCATAAGGTTGGCAGAATTCGTTTGTCATGGGATAAGCTCTTTTGGAAATATATTAACTCTTGTTAATGGCCCACTAGGGAAATATGTAAAGTATTGAAAACAACTTAGACTGTGTTAGGAAAATAGAATAATTTAATCAGACCCCCTCACCTTAGATCTAGTTGCAGGTGGTGCAGCACATTCTTTGTAAGCAAATTGTGTGTGTGTGATTGGAGTTAGTGTGCATGCACGGTGCCACGACCTGGCTGTCGTTTACTGCCTCGGGCATTTGCCATGTGCAGCCATGCTCTCTGACCTATGGCTTCCAAGGACCGTTTTGCCAGTTACCTAGCTCATAGACCTGAGTGTGAGGGGTCTGGTGACCCAACCTGGCATGTGAAGGGTTTGCGACCCAGTCTGTGAATGGGCTTGAGGGGTCTGTGAGCTCCAGACCCAGCCTAGCTCGACAGTTGGCATAGTTGGCAG
>NW_007730949.1:15558-16021 GCF_000696425.1 Galeopterus variegatus | reverse complement strand
TATTACCATATACCCATCCCTGAGGCAGCGGGGACAGAATAGCCGCAGATATGCACCTGGATGAGGTAATCACTCCCTGATGGACTGGGTGAATGCAACTGCCCAAACCACATGGGCAAATGCTGGAGAACTGCCCGAGATTGTTAGTAAATGGCAAATGTAGGCTGAACTGGTCCAAATCATTCAGGAGTTGGGGATGTGGCAGCCCATGTTTAATCTGAACACCCATGGCCCGGACTATGAAAACTTTACAGGCAGCATGAGAGACATAGTGCTGAAAAATGCCTCATCAACGTCCTTTGGGTCACTGATGGCCATACTGGCCCCATACATTGGTTGTCCTATACATGAGGTAATGACCATGATAAGCCAGCTTGGGTGAAGTAGAAGATAGCAGACAAACAAAAGGGGTCTGAAAGGTGGCTAAGACCAAATCCCCAAGAAAGGCTCAGGATTTTATCCC
>NW_007730949.1:10406-15073 GCF_000696425.1 Galeopterus variegatus | reverse complement strand
ACTGATGGCCATACTGGCCCCATACATTGGTCGTCCTATACATGAGGTAATGACCATGATAAGCCAGCTTGGGTGAAGTAGAAGATAGCAGACAAGCAAAAGGGGTCTGAAAGGTGGCTAAGACCAAATCCCCAAGAAAGGCTCAGGATTTTATCCCGAAGGGACCAAGCAAGACTAGCTGTAAGCAGTTGTGGCTTGACCTGCTTGCAGCAGAGGTTGATAAAAAGAAAATTGACTGGCAGCCAAATGCAGTCCTGTTTGCCTTGTGGCAGCAATTGTGCCCTGAACAGCATTTCACCAAATGTCCAGAAACAGGTAGCAAGGTACACTCAGTGGATTTAAAAGATTGTTTGGTTGCTCCTGAGGAAGCGAATAAACTGTTCCATTTCAATTAAGGAGCAGGCAAAGGTGCTTGTCTTTTGGGGTCAGGCAAGGACCAGAGGCCTCATATTGAATTGGCAATTTATTAGTTGAGGATGAATGTGCAGTGTGTTTTGGCATTGGTGGATACAGGCACAGAATGTAGCCTGATATATAGCAATTCAGATAAGTTTCCAGGGGCACAGGTCATATAGATGACTATGGAGGAAATATGATTCAGGTCAAACCTGTGTCATTGCCATTGGGCATAGGAAGATTACCTCCTTGTGTATATACTGTATATATATCCCCCATAGCTGAACGCATTTCGGGTATGGATGTACTTTATGGTTTACACCTGCAAACAACAGTTGGAGAGTTTCAGCTGCGAATGCAGACAATAGGTTATGTAAATGTAAGGATCATTTATCCTTGCTAAGGGAACATTGGAGAAGATTCTGAATGTGTAGATTGTACAGTGAGGGACCCTAAAGCGGTAAATTTGGGGGAAAATAGAATAATTTAATCAGGCCCCCTTGCCTTAGGTCTAGTTGGGGGTGGTGCAGCACATTCTTTGTAAGCAAATTGGGTGTGTGTGGGTGGAGTTGGTGCACATGTGTAGCACTGCAACCTGGCTAGCGTTTGCTGCCTCAGGCATCTGCCACGCATGGCCATGCTCTCCAACCTATGGCTTCCAAGGACCTTTCTGCTAGTTACCTAGCTCATAGACCTGAGTGTGAGGGGTCTGGTGACCCAGCCTGGCCTGTGAAGGGTTTGTGACCCAGTCTGTGAATGGACTTGAGGGGTCTGTGAGCTCCAGACCCAGCCCTAGCTCAACAGACTGTATGACAAGATTCCTGGACACACAGATAGGTACTGAATTTACACTCAAATACTTACTCTGTGGAACTTTTTAAAGTAAATTTTAGCTCTTATTCAATAATCACATTAAGCATTACTGGATCAATTTTCATTTGGAAACCACTCACTAGGTTAACTGCAGGAGCAAAAATACTTAACAACTTATTGAAAATGATAGATATTTTGTTCTATATCCTTGTGGGTTAGTACAAAAAATGTTTATCAAGATTTTTACTGGCATTGTCTCAGTCGTGAGTTTTATATTTATTGTTTTAGGTGCAGTGGATGATATTGTACATCTTTCAAGACATATTTGTGAATATGCTTGAATATTAAAACCTCAGATAAAATAGAGGAAATTATAAGGAGATTTCCTCTGGACTGGTCAAAAGGTTCATGTCCTGGCTCTTGGACTTGTAAGATATCATCACATGATTCCAATAAATCTCAAATTCTTTGAGCTTTATTTTCTTTATCTGCAAACTAGGAATAATAATGTGATACCAACTTCTCAAACTTTAAAATATAATATAAAATGATGAAATAATATGAATTTCATTATTGTCTTAGTCCATTTTCTGTTGCTCTAACTGAATACCTGAGACTGGATAATTTATAAAGAAAAGAAATGTACTTCTTAGCATTCTGGAGGCTGGGAAGTCCAAGGTCTAGGGGCTGCATCTGGTGAGGGCCTTCTTGCTGGTAGAAACTGCAGAGTCTTGAGGCAGCAAAGGTCATCATATGTCCAGGGGGCTAGAGTATGCCAAACTGGCTTTTATAACAGACCTACTCTCATGATAACCAACCCACTCCTATGTTAACCCGTTAATGTTCTAACCCATTAATTCAAGAATGGGCTCTGCCTTCATGATTCAGTCAACTCTTAAAGGCTCTACCTTTTAGTAATATTACATGGGAATTATGTTTCAACATGAATTTTGAAGAGGGCAAACATTCAAATCATAGCAATTATGAAATTTAAATATATTTTATTATATTAAAATAATGACTGACATTTGTAATAATTTTTTGCATTTTACAAAGTACTCTCATAGTTAACATTATTTTATGATACTTTCTATTTCAATATGCTAGATTTCTCATGTTTGGGTTCAAGAGAATTGAATATTTGTACCTATAAACTTATTAGTTTTAACTTTATTCCCCCCAGTTTTTCATTTGTTATTAAAAAGACAACTAAATCATACAAATGCTTTATTTCTCTGTTTCTATTTCCAAATAAAGGTGCCAAGTAGGTGTAAGTAGTTTTAACTTTATTCCCCCCAGTTTTTCATTTGTTATTAAAAAGACAATTAAATCATACAAATGCTTTATTTCTCTGTTTCTATTTCCAAATAAAGGTGCCAAGTAGGTGTAAAGTAACAAAAAATCTACAATACAGAAAAAAGGAATAAAATTAAAAGATTAATTCATCCAAAAAGTGTATCATTTAGGTTTCCTCCCAACAAACTGACTACAATATCTTTCTTATCCTCAGGTTCAAAACATATTCATCTTTGAGGTCTCATAAACATTTCCTGATGGTTTTCTCAAGTGAGATAAAGGATTATAAACGGGATAGTGAGTTTGACCCACAAGGAGAATAGAAGAGCTCTTTTAAAAAAATATGCTTTTGAAGATATGGATTCTAGAGTCAGGCTGTTGTCCTCAATTCCCAGAAGTTGAAACCGAGTGATTAGCAAGCAAAGCCAGAGCTGATAAATAGATTTGTAGAACCTCCTGGTTTTGGTGAAATTTTTTCAAATGAATAAATGATTAAAATAGCTCAATGAAAATCACACTCAAAAGGGTGAAATATAATGACTATCTGATCTGTTAAAAGGAAAAAGCTTTTAAACTAATCGATCTTTTCCACAACAATTTATGTCATAGCCTTTTAAGATGATCCCATCTTAAATGGGGAAGTGACAAAGAAATATATATTTAGTACACTTGCTCAATGAATAGATTTTCAGTACCCTAAGAAAATGCATTTGAGAGCTTTTATTTTTAAAGGCAACTACACATTAGATTCCTGTGGATGATCTTATGTTTAGTTTTACCCTTGTTATTGCTAAGAGAAAGGAGTAGAAAATTGAGACCAAGACTTTTTTCTTCAGGCTTGATGGGCAATCATGTAGCAATCATTTAACCTCCATGTGCTTCATTGATAGCATCCCTCAAATGACTACACTAATGTATGTCACACTAATGCTTGCCATCCATCTACTTCATGGGCACATTACAAGGGTTAACTAATAAGGCTGATAAGCACTTTGCAAATTCAAAGTACAAAGTAGAAGTGCTAAGTAAGCTAAATAAAAAGAAGAGACTAAGAGACTCACCTGATGGTCAACTGATTAGAATTTTCAGTGATTTATGGATTTCATGAATACTTTTCTCCTACCTTTTGCAATAACTTAAAGCCATTTCATTACAGTTCTAAAAATCATTTCAGACACATAAGGAATAAGCATTGTGTACCTCATTTCTAACGTGAAAAGAATGTTTTGTGTTACCTGGGCGTTTTAATTTTCAAAATATGCTACAGTTGTGCATCACTTTTAGCATGAATTTCAAGTTGCTCTTTTTGTTTCAGTCCTGCTGCTGTGGTAGAATATGTCATAATGGAGAAGGAATAAAATACTCTGGTCAGACAACTAGGATGGCAAAGTGCAAGTTTCCACTGACTTTCGAGGGAAAATATCTCAACCATGGGAAAGAAAGATAAGCTGTAATGGAAAGAGTGGTTTATTCCATCTTGGTTTAAAATTCAGCCCTAGTCATACCTACTTCAGCTGTCAGGAAGACTAATTAGTGCCAGTGGTAAAGGGAGTTTTTGCAATGCCAACTTTTGTCCGTTAAGAACTGGATTAAACTTAAAATCATTTCTCGCATTCTGCCAAATGGAATGCTTTGATTATATTTCAGCAAAGTCACAGATAGAATCATTTCTCTCAGTCTTTGACATCATAGATATAACTAGAGGTGGACAGTGAAGTGCAGAGTAGGGTAATTATCTGGCATAATACAGATCAATCAAACTTTGCTATGGGTATTAGTCGGCTGGGGCTGCCATAACAAAATACCACAGGCTGGGTGGCTTAAACAATAGACATTAATTTTCTCCCAGTTTGGGAGGCTAGATGTCCATGATCAAGGTGTCAGGAAATTTGATTTCCAGCGAGGGCTCTCTTCCTGCCTTCTAAGTGGTCGCCTTCTCAATGTGTGCTCATATGGTCTTTCTTCTGTGTTTGCTCAGAGAAAGCAACCTCTTCCTTTTCTTATAAAGACACCAATTCTGTAGGATTAAGGACCCAATCTTATGACCCCATTTAACTTTAATTAGCTCCATAAAAGCCCTGTCTCCAAATATAGTCACACTGGTGGTGAAGGCTTCAACATATGAATTCTGGGTTCACTCCATAAAACTACAACATGTTAGA
>NW_007730949.1:5246-9280 GCF_000696425.1 Galeopterus variegatus | reverse complement strand
AAAACAGTATATGTATATCAGATCTGTTCTCATTTAATAGCAGTTGTTGAGAGGTAGTAAAAATGCCCCTTATCCCTCTCAGGAACAGTCTAAGAACTGGTTGGAAAAATTGAGTGACGTGACTTTAAAGATGTCACTTTTCTCACTCAGATAAGCAACACATAGTACCTGATTTGCTTGTAACCAGAGAGAAAATCATTTCAGCATTCGACAAAAACAAGACTTTTTAAATGTGAAAAGCAATTCCCTAGAAACCCTTGAGTTAGATTTCCAGGCTCTAGCATCATCATTTCAACCCCACAGCAGCAGCATACCCAACTCCTGCCCCAAACCTGAACATAGTAAGTTTGTATAGGTTGGTCTTGGAGATTAATTGTATGATTGATTACTTAAGAGTCTACGACCTTGTATTGTTTTTAGTGTCTCTAGTTGCACTTTTTAAAAAATTACATTAGCATTCAATGGTACCTCTTAATTATTCTAATGAGAAGAAAGGAACAGAGTTTCCATGAAGGGAAGACCAAATGCCAGTTCTGACCAATATATGCAAAAAGATAGAGAGCCATTTGGAAGGAGAATATAGTGCGACAGTCCCATAACACACAGCCACAGCAATATACACCCCAAAGAAAGTGCATTCGGTAGTCAGCAATCACATTTGTCTTGCCGGTGGTGACTCAGTTTCAGAAAATAATCGTGTTATGTTATTGCCAAATTTGAATTATCCAAATATCCATAATGCCNCTTGCCGGTGGTGACTCAGTTTCAGAAAATAATCGTGTTATGTTATTGCCAAATTTGAATTATCCAAATATCCATAATGCCAAATTTGAATTATCTCTACTTAACTGTTCTATTCTTACTTAATTTATAAATAAATTCTGCTTACATAGTTAAATAAAAATACCTAAACAGAGGGAGTTTATACCTAGATTTTTGTCTGTACATTTAGCAGGCTGTAGTCGTTCAACATTTACAAAATATGCAAATGTGTTAGATATCAACAGATCTGGCTTATTTTGACACTTTTTATTATGTAAGGGGAGTTATTCAGCCTTAGACTGAATGGAAACTTCACTGCCCTCCCCCCAAGAGAGGGGAAATAGAGCAGTTTATTTTATGAGTCTCAAGATCTCCATTTCTCAGAGGGACTAGCTTTCAATTGCTTGTCATTTGGACTCCAAATTTAATGCTCCCATTGAGACTTTTCCATAAGGGCTACTATGAGGGAAGAGCACAAATAAAGCTTTTGCTAAGGTGGGCAAAAGTTGAGAGACAGAGTAGGTGTAGAGGAAGCTGGCAGTGGGGCTCTTGAGCATTAGTTCCCCTTAATCCATCAGTGTGGTAGGTTGAATTGCCCCCCTCAAAAGATATGTCTATGTCCCAGAACCCATAAATGTGACCTTTTTTGGAAAACAGGATTTTTGAAGATGTAATTAAGGATCTTGAGATGACATCCTCCTGGATTGAGGTGGTCCCTAAGTCCAATGGTAAGTGCCCTTATAGAAGAGGAGGAGACAGAATAGACGGAGGCAGAGATGGGAGTGAGGCAGCCTCAAGCCAAGGAATGCCTGGAGCCACCAGAAGCTGAAACAGACAGGGAAGGATTCTCCCCAAGAGCCTTCAGAGACAGTGTGGCCCTGCCAACACCTTTATTTTGGATTTCTGGGCTCCAGAACTATTAGAGAATAAATTTCTATTATAGCAGTACTAGGAATATAATCAGTACACCAGATCACTTATATGGTAATAAAAATCACATCCAGGGGCCATGGGTGAAAGAGACAAGAGGATAACTGGGTGCATCATTCCTGCAGCCAACAGTCAGGTTCGACTGGAATTCTCATTGGTCAGTTGGCTGCACAGGTGTCAAATATGTGGAAACTCTGGCTTCCACTAAGTGGCCTCCAGAGGAACTCCCAGAGGGTCATGTGTTTGTCCCATAATTTGAGCCTTGCTTTGTTGCTATGTATTATGAGTGTCTGGATGTTTGAGGAGAACTGTAAACCCAAAGTGTCCTGTCTGAAATGAACATGTGAGAAAACAGCTTCACTGAGCTGCTTCAGTACTTACTAGGGCAAAAACCAAGGATAGTCTAAGAGATAACAGTTAAGAGAATATGTACAGGAAGGCAATTTGTGATATGAATAGCTACCTACAAGCTCAGCACAGCAGGGGAAGTATTGTATAAACTGAAATGTATTGATCTTTTGAGGTATCATGAAAAGACAAGCGGACTTGAACTTGGCTATATTAGCCCAGGAGTGGCAGAGAGAAGAAATATCTTTAGATTAATAGGAAGAACATCATTCTGAGGTCAGTGGCATGGTATATTATACTAATCCAGACTATCAGTTCGTTTGTTCCTGCATTCTATGGTTCTGCTTTAAGACAAACTGAGGGGAATAATCTCAATGGTAATCTGTTAAAGACATATGGTAATCAGAGAACTTTTGAACAAAGTGCACGCCAAATTTATATTCACTAATTAAAAAGGAATATACTTTGTGCCAGACCCTTCTTTAGCTCATAGGGATGTGCTAAGGAATGACGCATGTATAGTAGGTTCCCTTGAAAAGCTGTCTCTACATCTGTACTTCTAAAAATTAAATTTCTATTTAAAACAAGCACACAAAGTAAATCTATTTGTGACCTATAAGTTTTAGACTATTTGTTTAGTCCTACATACCTGCTGTTTTGGAGCTAGCATTTATTTTATGTCTCCTATGTGCCTTCAAAAAGAATAAAATAGCCCCTGGGTTTATTTTTTTCCAGATATTATCAAATTCTATGAAAGGTCCATGTTGCGGCCCAACTGTATTCCCAGCATTGCCCTGAGAATACAAGGAAAAGAGGTTCCTTTGTCCCGATTTGATTGGACCCAACTAGTGATGCCTTCCAATTGTCTGTAACACTTTTATCTTTTTAAAGAAGCTTATATGCTCATTTCATTTCCTCCTTATAAAGGGTCAGATTCCAAGGCCAAATTGTTCTCTACATTGCCAGCTGGCTCCTCGAATTTTGGGCTTTGACTTCCCAGTGTGCCACTAAGTATTAAACAAGGAAGTTAAACAGGAACCTCTTGAGACCATATTTCTGCCCCAGGCAATGGCAAATCACATTTTCCTACAACTTATTCTTCTCACGTATGACCAGAGAAACAACTTTTCTTTATCAAGAGAGTCCTGATTTGGATTTCAAATTGGTCTGATTAGACAACGTAAGTAAATGTAAAATAGGACTTTGGAAATAATTCTGTTGTGAGGAACACAACTTGTCAATTTTCTTATTACTCTATCCTTTGAAAGCAAAGTATTGTCTTGAAGTTTCACCTGCCAGTAGGGCGAATAAAGACAGCATCATGTATCACACCTTCAGGAAGCAGGTTACCATACTGTCGCACCACATGCTTGGATGTACTGGATATCAGAAGAACAACCAGGTCAGAAACTGAGAACACTTTTGCAGGATAGTTTGAATGAATTTCTCAAGAGTATTAAGGTAAAATGCTACCATTTGTGTGTGTGTGTGTGAGTGTATATTTCATCCTCTAGGAGTGAAACTGTCATGGAAATGAAAGTAGAGATAGCAGTAAAAGTATAATGTACCCTTTGCATTGGTATATTTTAAAGACTCCTCTGAAAATCTTAAAACCTACAAAAAGATTTTATAATGTTTCAAATGAAATAGACAATTTTCAAAGTTTCATTTTTCTTAAAATTATCTTCCTGACATCTTCATAACAAATATCTTCATGATATACATAAAGATAAAACTTAATATTTTCCAAGAAGTTAACTGTTTTGTCAAGATAATTGAGGCATTATTAATTTATGTCGGTGGTAGGGAATTATAAGATTCAGAGTGAGTGCTACATACCCAAGATCAAGATACAAAATAGATCAAATATTTAATAGTTTTAAAATATATGGAATAGATGTAACCTTAAAAGTAGAATATACAATAAAGTATTTTTTTTCTAATGTCTCATGATACAAATACTATGAAACTGAACTAATACTAAATGTACATGC
>NW_007730949.1:3487-4553 GCF_000696425.1 Galeopterus variegatus | reverse complement strand
TGTGCCGCATCACCCCCAACCAGATGGGCAGGTGAGGGGACTGATTAAATAATTTTATTTGACCAACACTTGCTGTGTAAAACTTTTCAAGATGTAGTTTCTTTTATGATTAAGAGGTAGGGCAAGATGTTGGTAAACAGGCCTCTCTTCCAGTTCTTGGTGAAAACGTAAATAATGATTTTGGAATGAAATTTAGCAATAAATATCAACAGTTTAAAAAATGTCCATGCCCTAACACCCAGTAATTATGCTTTTGAGAAGCTAATCATAAAATAATTCAAAATGTAACTAGTAACTAGAAACCTTCTAAATACCCAACAACAGGGAATCATTTAGCACTTTATAGTATATATATCATTTAATTATATATAATAAAATGTGACATAGCATGAAAAATATGTTTTCAAAGACTTCTAATAACATGGCTCAAATGCTTGTGACATAAAACAAAAATATAGGAAAATAAAAATTGTGTGAACAGTGAGACCTCAAATACAATATTTTAACAAATTATATTTGTTATTATGAAATTATTAATTAATTTTAAAAACTATCACGTTTACATTTATTATTTATCTAATAACTTAATCTATAAAATATTATTGAAAATTATCTGGGAAAATGGGTTTTTACATAAAGAAATCCTTGGGGAGTGAAGCTAAGGAGTACTGAGGCAGTACGAGTGACGACGGCTCATTTTAACACACATTAAGTGAAAAGATTTCTGAAATATTGCTTTACATCCTGTAGGATGCCTTGGGAATTGTATTCACCCAGGGGATTCTCTTGCAGTGGGAAGTCATGGTTTGTAGGGGTCCTTTATTTCATATTTCAGCTCTTTTTCAGGAAATAAAAAATATATCAAAATTTGTTACTGTGACTTGGTCTACACTCACCAAAGAGTAACTGTCTCTGAAGAAGAATATTCCTGGGGGCGGATATTCAGGGACAAAGTGCCCTCCATGATGTAAGAAGAAACTGGATCGACTGTCTTCCATTGGTAATACTTCCTAAAAACTATTCTTTTGGCTTTTGAACATGAAACTCTTATTACACAGAAAAAAAA
>NW_007730949.1:0-2782 GCF_000696425.1 Galeopterus variegatus | reverse complement strand
TTATTACACAGAAAAAAAAATTTCTATGATCTGATATTTGAAATGAATTATTTCACATCATTAAATGACTCACAGACAAACAAAAGACCTATTAAATTAATCTAGTTAACATTTCCCTTATCAGCCAACTCAGGAAGTTTCAGGGTAGAAAAAGAACTATGTGTGTGGTGGAAGGTGAGAAGCCAGTGTCTACAGAGGACCAGGGCTGAGCTCCTGAGCTGGTGGTGGATGGACACCACAACAATTTGATCCAGACAGTCTTATGCTTTTCCCTCTAAAGTGCTGCCACAGGGCATGTTTGTCTGTCCATGATTGAGAGTAGATTGAATGAGGACAGGGAAATAGATTTCACATCCAAATAAGGTACTGAGGAGAGTTAACAAGAGAAATTAAGAAGAGTTGTTAGAGTACCTTGGGATTAGTAAAAGTGAGGAACCACTGGAACCTCTAAACTTAAAGCCAAGAAGAAGGAGTGATTACTTGAAAATCAGTGAAAAACAACTCTAGGAGAGGCCCACTTGACCAGGCATAGAAGCTGTGGCCTTTGATAGAGGGACATTGTCAACTGCTGTGATCTATCTAGGAGGTAACTGACAGGATGGATAATCTGACGTCACTCTCCTCCCTGCCTTTGACTGGCCAAATCCAATCCCAAAGGAAAGGGATTCTGTTGATTCAGTCCACAATTGTTAGCCTCTAGGGCACAGAACAAGATGGACAAGAGTGGAGAGTGGATCTGAATATTCGGCACACACATATTTCTAGTAAGGACACTCTTTTCATTTAATCCTCACACTCTTTCTTCAATAAGGGTTACAGCTATAGACATAAATAAAAGTCAAACTTTTTAAACTAGGAATGAGGGAATATCGAAAGCCTTAGGGGAGCAGGTAGAAAGTGAAATAGCTGGTGCTTCATCGATTTCAAGAGTCACATCGGCGGGTTAGAGCTCTATGGTTACAAGTGAAAGATACAGAAACCGGTGGAATGTTTTTACATAGAGATATGGTGAGATTCTAGGAACAACCAGAAGATAAACAAGGCCCAGGTGACAAAGTGTGATGAAAAGTCAGGAACAACAACAGCTCTTCTTGGAACCCTAAGAGTACATTGGGGGCTTTCATAGTCAACATGAAAGCTTCTCAAGGCAGCCAGAGTCAGCAGTGAATCCTCACCAAGTAGATTTGACAAGAGGAAGACACAGCATGGTAGAAAGAAAAAAGCTAACACTTGGTGACTGACTGGGACCCAAGATATCACAACAAAGGAGCAGCAGCCAAACTGTAACTCCAAATCAACTAAGTTAAAAGTATGGGGAGAGGAGGGTTAGAGAGGAGAAGGGAAAAAATAAAGGGAGAGTGCTCCCAACCTTTTGGGTTATTTGCCCTTGATCTTTGATCTCTTGCTCTATCTTCACCAGCTGTGAAAGGGCTGGCCCAAGGCTGGAGTACCCATTCAGCCAAAGAGGAATTATTGAGGAAAGATGATATTTGCAATAGGAGAAGGGGGTTTACAAGTTTGAAGAATCTGTTAAAAATGTTTAAAATGTTTGCCACTTCTAAATTTCCCTCTTAACATAACTTTGGTTGCTTTTCCCCAAGTCTTTCTCTGACCAGCTGCTAAACCTTTCAGGACTTATATGCAGCACTCTTTGGGGACTCCCAGTAGGGACATTTTGATGGGTCTAATTTCCTAAAATCAGGCTGGTATCAATTCACATTCCCATAATTCATTCATTTATAGTCAAATTAACCTTATTTTATAGTCCAGATTGGTAAGTCATGGGACATGTTGGATACGGTTCTGTTATCATCCATTCTAAGAATTAAACTTTGGGCAACACAACGGTCCGAAAATGGGCTTAGCAAGGTATTCTTAACTACCAGTTTCTGTAAGTGACTTTATAAACTCCTGTACTACTTTATTTTAGGTGTGGTAATTTACAACACAAACTACTACACTTAATATTTTGGGAGGTGGGTAAAAGGAAGGGAAATAGGGCTCTAAATTTTTCACATTTTCTATATACTATAGAGGAATTTGATACAAATAGAAGGCAAAAACATTATCAGTTATGCACATTCAAGATTTCTTAGCCATGTTTCTCATTATTTGAGAAGCCAGGGAGAAAAAGAAGAAAATGAATGATAAGGAAAGGGTAGGTAGCTTTCTGAAATTTACTTCAGTAGCTGATGAATACATCTTTCTTTTATCTCAGGAAAACATATCAAGACCTAGGTTTTGGGTGTCTGAAAAATAGGCAGATCTATTTAACTCATTGCTAGGAAGCAACCACTGAGCAGCCCAGATGATGCTATTTCCACAATTTAATGAATGGAAGAACACACTCAGCATTAGTGATGTATAAACTCATCAGCTCTGTTGTATCTTGATCCCTTCCTTTGAAAAGGAAGTAATTGAGTTGTTAGTATCATATAGTTGTTAAATACTATTTTCAACGTAAATCTATTAATCTTTACATCCTCACAAATAATAAAACTTTTAAAAAAATTCTTTTTCTATGGTTCTAACCAAGTTCACCCTGTTCTAGTGCTCACTCTAATACATCATATGATGCAAAACTGCTAGTTAATTTCAAATTGGATATGACAATAACAAGAGCAGAGGTGACTCATCTGGCCTTTATGAAATGTTTATGGGAAAAGGTCATTTATTTTAAGTAATACTTAAAAAGCATTGATGTATAGTGGGATATTTGGGCCAAATTAGTAATTCTAAAAAGTAATTTTTTAAAGTACATGAATAGAAAAACAAAGACAAA
>NW_007730948.1:119997-175034 GCF_000696425.1 Galeopterus variegatus | reverse complement strand
CCAGGAGGATCTATTTTAGCAGCAACATCTGTGAACCATTCTAAAGGCTTGCAATAAAAAATAAAATCATATAATATCCGACCAGAAACAACAAAAGCCAAATTGGATTCCTCCCTGGAAAATGAACTTCAAATTATGTTTTAAACCTACGAACTTTTAGGAGGAAAGGTTAAAAAAAATTATATTTAATTTATTTAAAAACAAGTAGTTTCAGGCAAATACACTACTGAATCCTAGATTTTGTTGAGGACATGTTCCCAATGTCAAAAATAAATGTTGACCTAAAAAGAGATAGAATCAAAGAGAGAGACGTTTTAGCTATTTCTTTTTTCACATTTTTTCAACCCCCTCTTCCCCATTTATTTCACACACTTTTGCTAGGTGAACATGCCTACGTCACAGCTCTTGGTCCTGTAAATTCTCTGCTTGCAAAATCTACGTGGTTTTCTACCAGGTAGATAGTGAAGTCCAAACTCCTTAGACTAACATCAGGATCCTGCAGGCCCAGGCCTTTGTGTGACTTTCCATTTTGGTCTCCTATTGCTCTGCTTGTTGCCTGGAAGATTCCAGCCAACCTGCTGCTTGTTTACCAAGCATAAATCCTGCGTTCCTCATGCTGCTTCTTTGCTTATGTTGTTCCATATTCTCCGATTGCTTTTCTTACCTCACCAACTCCAGCTAAAGGTAAATCTCTTGCTCTCCCACCTCCTACATTATTGCAATAGAATTCCTAACACATTCAACATTCTCCACCCTGTATTATTGCCATATAGGAAGACCACACTGAGTGGCAGAAAAAAGATTCATGCAGCCTTGGGGAGCAGTCAGATGCCAATTCCAAATGCCATCTCTGTGTCTTATTAGCTAAATGGCCTTTGGCAATTCTCTTAACCTGGCTGAGCATCAATTTTCTTATCTGTAAAATGGAGAAAAAAAATGTCATGTGTGAGATTCTTTGGCACTCTGGCACATAGTCATTGACATATGTTAATCCCATTTCCACTTTCCAAGTAGGTACATATCATCACCACTAAAAGACTATGGAATTGAAGAAAAATTACCGACTTCATTCAGTTATTAAAAAAAAAAGAAAAAGAAAAAAAAGAAAGAAATAATATATACAAAATACAAAACACATAGTATAGTTCCTGGCACAGAGTCACCATAATAAGTGGCAGCTCTATTATTGTTATTATTGTTTAAGAGTATAAACTTTAGTAATAATGGCTTGTGTGCAATCTATGTTTGAATTTCTGCCAGTGTTTAGCAGTGTTTAGCTGTGTTTAGCAGTGCTTAGTTGGTGCTCAACTATTATTTGTGGAATATATACTTCCATATTGTTGGGATCAGGTTTCTGAAGTGAGAAATAATAATTTGGGAAAACCCAAAGACAGGTTCATTTGTTAGGTTTTATTTCTAAAAGAATTCAGGTGAATAAACTTTGATTAAATTTGGCACCTAATTCAAAATCCAAAAGCATAAAGAGCAGAGAGCTCAGGAGAAAACGTTTTTCAAATTTCCTTTTTTAAAAAATTGTGATTAAAAAAAGTACACATAACATAAAATTTGCCATTTTAACCATCTTTTAATGTACACTTCAGTAGCGTTAAGTACATGTACATTGTTGTATGCATAGTTCTGGAGTTCTCCAGATCTTGCAAATCTGAAACTCTATACCCATTAAACAACTCTCCTCTTTTCTGTCGCCCCAGTCCTTAGTCGCTACCATCCTATCTTCTGTTTCTCAAAGAAAACATTTTAAGAAGGAAAAAGAAAAAAGAGAAGAATTCTGTCATGATTACCACACCCATTGATTATCATAGGAGGTAAAAATAAATAAATAAGAAAACAAAGAGATGTCCTTGCACAGGGAGCCTGTCACATGCTGAGTTAATGAGCCTGAAACTTGGAGCAATTACCACACCCATTGATTATCATAGGAGGTAAAAATAAATAAATAAGAAAACAAAGAGATGCCCTTGCACAGGGAGCCTGTCACATGCTGAGTTAATGAGCCTGAAACTTGGAGCAGGCCAGTTCTTGGCTGGGAAACCAGGGACGAATGTCAAGTCCTGTCTAGGAAGCAAGAGGTGGAGCAGTGCACAGGGCCAGAATCCATTTCTGAATATTAGAACAGAGAAAGGCCAAGAACTGAATTAGGGGAGATGCCAGAACCATGGTCTGAAGGAAAACATGAGACTCCAATAAAGGGATGGGGAGGAAATGGAGAGAAGAGATAAAGAAGGGAAAGGCAATAAACTTGATCCCTGTGGACGGGGGCTGACTGTTGTGGGCATCTTTAAAGGAGCTAACATGGGCCTCCTGGGCAATGCTGGGAGGGGCCCTGTGGCACATGCCCAGGTTGGCCGAGGGAGGCAGTAAAGGAGGGAGGTCCCCGTCCCACCTCACCACTTGACCAACTGGTGCTTGTAAGAATGGAGGCTCATAAATCTTTTCACCTGATTTCACCATGTAAACATATTTTTTGGAGGAGTAGGGGAGAGGTGTTGAAAACAAAACAAAACAAAACAAGATTTGTCTGGGTCTCACCCACTTTCAGATGGTCCTGCTTGGGAAAGAAGGTACTTAAGGAAAGCAAGGGAGAAAAAATGTCAAAAACCTCTAAACTGAAAATCATGAGTCCTAGATTTTTTTTTTTTCTAGCTCCACCCGACCTTTTTATATATGACCTTTGGCTGGTCCAATCTACTGGCCTTTGGCTCCCCTTAGGATCAATTTCCTTGTAATTTTCAAGGAGTTTGTATATCAAGTTGATTCATTGAATAAAAGCAGATATTTCCTATCCTTGTATGGTGACTATCTTAGTGTTTTGATTCTCAAAATTGTTCTTTGATCATATTAAAAGTTAACACTCAATGGTGCACATCTCTGAAAACTAAGGTTAACCCAAAGAAGAAAACAAAATGAACTTTAATAAATGATTTAGCTGCTGTGAATAAATCAATTCCTTGACCATGAAATACTGAAGGGCAAACTTCCTTCTTTGTTCACACCTTTTTTCCTTAGAATAGAATGTTCATCTGTGTGGGCTAAGAGGATAAGAGAGTCCTGGAGTGGATGACAGGCTCAGAAGACAGATGAAAAATGTCCCCATTCAACTGTGCCAAAATGAGCATTGGAAATACAATGATGAAGAGACACACATAGTCCTTTTGTTCTTGGAGTTTACAGTCTAATGTGGAATAAAGGAGTTTATATTCTAATGTGAAGTAAAGGGTTAGAAATAACCCAGAAAAGAAACAAGATGGTGACACTTGTTTTAGGAAGGTAATAAATGACAACCGTGATATATACGATGGGCATCTTTAGAGAAGAAATACCTCAGAATGGAGAATCGAGTTTTTTTTTAAGTGAGCAAACACGTGTACATGACTTACTGCATTTCAATGCTCCGATCTTGTTTGTTCATAGTCAGAGCATGGTGATCGTACTGTGTAGTCTCGGGACCAAGGAAGCGGATGACTCCAGTTACCTGCCCACTGCTCTGCCTTGACCCTTCTTTTTCCTCCCTCCTTGCCTAAAGTCCTCCTTTTCTTGTCCCCCTGTGCCTTAGTTTTCTACTGCTGTTGTAATAAATTACCACAACTTTATTGACTTAAAGCAACACAAGTTTATTACTTTACAGTTTCAGAATTCCAGTACAGGTCTCACTGGGGTAAAATTAAGGTGTTGGCATGGCCACATCCTTCTGGAGGCTCTAGAGAAGAATCCATTTCTTTGCCTTTTCCAGTTTCTAGAGACCCCTTGGTTCACAGCCCCCACCCTCCATCTTGAAGGCCAGCAATGTGGCATCTCTCTCTCTCTCTTTTTTTTAAAGATGACTGGTAAGGGGATCTTAACCCTTGACTTGGTGTTGTCAGCACCATGCTCTCCCACGTGAGCTAACCGGCCATCCCTATATAGGGATCCAAACCCGTGCCTTGGTGTTATCAACACCACACTCGCTCAAGTAAGCCCCAGACTGGACTAGCAACGTGGCATCTCTTTGACCCTATTTCCAGAGTCACCTCTCTTTCTCTGATCACAGCTAAGTAAGGTTCTCCATTTTTAAGGACTCAAGTGATTAGATTGAGTCCTCCTGCATAATCAGGATACCCTTTCTATCTCAAGATCCTTAACTTAGTCACTTCTCCAAAATCACTTTTGCTATGTAAAGTACCATATCCGTAGGTTTCAGGGATTAGGACGTGAACATTGTTGGAGGCCATTATTCTGCCTACCACACTGAGGTAACTAGAGCTTTTAGGTTCTCCCCGGGAGAATTAAAAGCTGTCATCCGTGGGAAAAAAAAAATCATTACCTCAGCTGTTGGCTAAGGAAACTATGGAGAAAGTAATAAAATAAACTAATTCACAATAAGGCTGTAATGGCTGACACAGTCTATAGGTTCTTGTGGTACTGGATTATAAACCTTAAGAAAAAACTCTAATGGGTCAGTTTTCTGGCTGTATTGGAGATAGGTATGTACTTCTTGATTTCAACTAGACTGTTCTCTTTTGAGTGGGGTCATCGTATAATGGGGATAGAGGAGGAAGAAAATAAAACTTGCAGACTTTGCTCTGCTGTAGGGAAGGGGCAGGAGCAACTTTGCTTTCCCTCTCTTATCCAGGCCATTCTGTTTGGAGCTGAGGTCCAAGCAAACTTAGTAGCATCTAAATGACAGGAGCTAACTCACCTGTGAGAGGAGGAATTTAAAATAGGGAAACCATGCATGAAATGGAAATACCCATTTTAACTTTGCCTGATCTCAGGTTCATCAACTTTACAGACTCTCTGATTCTGATAATTCCTTCTATCTCTACAGAAGCAGGAATATCTAGCTCTCTCAGTCAAATAGCTCAGAGCAACTTTCTGTTATGTTCCATATCTTTTCCTCCATTCCAGTTTCCATACCACCTTTTTCCCCACATCAGAAACAGTCTTCAGCTCATTTCAGCTGCTAGTAGTGCTTGGCTCATGGTATTGCACAACAAATATTGGTTGAATAAATGAAAGATTCTTGTCTAGATGACTGAGAAGTGATTGCTGTGAGGCTGCAGCTACCATTTATTGAACACCCACTCACTGTTCCAGGTCAGTTTTCACATATTTTCCAGCTCTTTACATCTTTTATCTTTTTAATATTCCCAACAGTCCTACGAGGTTGGTAGTATTGTCTCCACTTTACAATCAAGGACTTTAAGAAGCTTGCCGGAATTGCACAGCTGGTAAGAGATCTGGGACTCCAGGTGAGGTCTGTCTGGTGCCTGAGCCCATGTTCTTCACGACTCTATACTGCTCTCTTCCTCCTGACTATCCTGGTCTGGTGAGAAACTCAGGATTAGCCCTTGCTAACACATCTCCAGTCTCAACTCTGTGGTGGAGGGGTGGGGAGAAGAGAGCTAAGGGTCAGAAATGGTCCTGTGCATAATTATGAGCAAGGCTGCTTTTGGAACCCACCTCCGTCTCACCCTTGTGTCTAACTCTTTCAATTGTGCTATAATGATTATGTGCAGTATTCAACACGGGTAAGATGAGTACTTGCGGCTGTTTTGATTACTCTGTTTGTTGATACCTGGCTTATTCATTTTTGTTCATGTGTATGATTGTCTGCTCAAAACACAAAAATTTTAGGAAAAACTGTAAGGGGAATCAAGCAAAGCGCTGAGCTTTACTACTGGATCCTACCTAAATTGGCCTTTTAGAGGCCCTGACCGTCATGTGTTATAGCTCCCTCGACCTTTGTTTTACATATATATATATATATATATATATCTCCAGAGACCTCGTGAGGTCACTTGGGTTGCTTCAACATTTTTTTCCTGTTCATACCATCCGTTCATGTTCTTTCCTAGAAAAGTTAAGATTGTGTATGTCACAACAGATCATTTTCATTTACGTCTTCAGTATTTGTTTTAAACTTGGGGAGAAACTGCCCATTGTGAGGATCTATGTACATTTTTCTTCCTTGAGTTTTCCATCAGTAAATTTGTAAATATCCTCTCTTTACAGAGTTTAAAGATGAATAGCCAGTTCCTAAAAACTATCGAGTGGCTTGCAAATGCCAAGAAATAATTCAGTCATGCTAATCTTTTATGTGCAAATTTTGTTATTTGTTGTAGGAGTGGAAATATGTAATCATATAAGACCCTTTCAGTTATGTATTTGAAATTTGTAAATATCCTCTCTTTACAGAGTTTAAAGATGAATAGCCAGTTCCTAAAAACTATGGCAGTGGCTTGCAAATGCCAAGAAATAATTCAGTCATGCTAATCTTTTATGTACAAATTTTGTTATTTGTTGTAGGAGTGGAAATATGTAATCATATAAGACCCTTTCAGTTATGTATTTGAGGACCCCAGGAGGATACATTGGATGTAAACCAATATTTGTTTCAACAAGCACTTACTGAGATTCACTTAGATACTAGATACTATGTTAGGTACTAAGGATACAAAGATGGAAGTGATACCAAATTATCAGCCAGGACATGGTTTCCTTCTGAAATCAACAGAGCTGAAATCATTGACCTTTAATTTCTTGAGGTGCATGTGAGTGCACATGAGTATCTGGTTATTTATATAATAGTCTTGGTGATAACTTAGATATAGAGCTCTATTGAGAGATTCTGGGTTTGTGGCTAAGCCAATATTTAACTATAAAATAATAAAAAACATAACAGTAAAAATGGAATTGGGCTAATTTGTGATAATTAATCTCTGGGGTATTATCTGAAATGTTATCAGCCTACACAAAAAAGAAAACAAAGAAACACATCTGCCAAGAGAGGGGGAGGCTTGGAGGTAAACACAGCAGAGCACCTCACCTGGATGATGTTTTTGTTGTTAATGTGCAGCCACTGCACCAGGAGCTTCTATTTCTTCTGGTTAGAATGACAGCCTACCTGTTGCTATGAGGTGATAGAAATGTTTTAAAAGAGAGAATGCTAGAATGGCTGGGATGGGGTCAGGGAGGAGGAGAACCTAGGGAAATTGGTGGTGGAAGATCGGGAACATACCGAAAAACTGGAGAAAATGGGGTGGGAGAGGGAGTAGAGGAGAGAAAAAGAGCAAATAAGGACAAGAAGGAGAGAGAAATGAGGAAAAAAGAGAATGGTGAAATAGAGTGAAAAGGACAGGAAAGATGTCATACAGATGAGAATGAGAGGAAAAAAGAGAAAGGAAAGATGTTTCAAAGTAGTGGAGTGAAATACTCACGACACTCTCCCCAGTGCTGGATTCTGGGATGGAATTTCTGTTGGTGCAACAGCCAATTGACAGCACAACTCGTGGGCCTGTTAGTATGGGGACAAGTCCCAGTCCTGAGCAAGGGGACTGCCTGTCTGCTGTATCTGTGAGCCAAACAGAAGAGATCGATTCTCCCAGCTATCCATGAAGCCTGGCTCTGCCCTGCTGCCATCTTAGCCTTGACCCCTGGCTTCATTTGGGAAGCTGAAGGAATAGGACAGGGTTCTCTAGGCTAATGGGGTGAAGGCTAAGGTGGATCATGCTTGTCTAGAAGCTCCTCTGCTCCTTACCAGGTAGAAATCCAGCTCCATGGAGAGAAGTGGATAATCTTCAGCTTCCGTCACTACTCGATATAGCAAGAACAAAAAACAACATGCCTCTGCCTCTGACTTTTAGAGCAGAGGTGGAGTGAGCACTTGGCAAAAGAGAGTAGGAGACTGAGCCAAAGCAAAGGGTATTTTATAATTTGGCCACCAAGATTCTCCCCTGGCTCATAAAAAATCTCCCAATGAAAGCTGCCTAAAGAGTGTCGCATACTATTTTCAGGCTGTGCATTAATTATACTGTCTGTTTGTGAAATGGTGTTACTTACAGGGTGAGTTGGTGAGGAAAAAGAAAAGGTGTCCTTAATTTTTCAGTAACTACTTAAAAATGGACACAATTTCATTTGGCTTTTATTAATACTCTCTTAAATATAAAGTAAAACAATGTAAGTGTTTGGCACACTGGTTTTTGTAATGTAATGAATCATATTATCGGTCGTGCTTTGTAGTGACTACAAGATGAGAAAATCAACATCGTTTTCAACATTGATTCTTCCTACCTCTGGATACAGTATATCTCTCCAAGAAGCTAGAGCTTCTTTAATATCCTTCAATAATTTTATAATTATTTTTTTAATTATAAAAATCTAACTTTTTTAGATTTATTCCCAACTATCTTATATTTTGTTGATGTTGCTATTACATTTTTCAATTACATTTTCTATTTTTGGATAATGTAAAAGCAAATTATTGCTTTCGAATAATGAGCATTTATCCTGCAACCTCTCTGAATTCCCTTATTTGTTCTAATTTTCTGTAAATTCTCTTGCATTCTCTATGTCATATCATCAATATCATATCAATAATAAAGATAGACTTTAAAACTTTTTTCTTTTTCATTCTTATTTTATTTTATTTTTGGTTTTATTGTGCTGGATGAGACTCCAGTTTAAGTGGTGATAGTGGACATCTTTTTCTTGCCCCATATTTCCATATTTTAAGGGAATGTTTTAAATTTTTTTTAGTAAGGTGTGATGTGTTATAGATTTTTTGGAAGACTCATTATTGGCATGAGAAAATCACTTATTCCTAGTTTGCTAAGAATATTTATCAAATCAGAAGTTGCTACATTTTAACCATTTTCTTCCTGCATTCATTAAAATAATCATATGATTTGATTTTTTTTAAATCTGTAACATGGTGAAATGTATTCAAATAAATGTATTGCTAGGTTTGGATTAATCTTTTAAAAGAAAGTTTACATTTGTGAGGACAAAGGAGATTGGTATATAATTTTTCTGTCTCATATGGTACTTTTCTGGTCTACGGATCAAGTTCTATATGAACCCATAACAAAGGGTTAGGGATCTTTTTCTCTTTTAGTGTCCCCTGGAATAGTTGGATATAATAGAGATGATCTGATTTATTAATGTTTGATAGAATTTATAAAATAGTCTGGGCAGTACTTGGTATTTATGTGTGTGCAATTGTATAAGAGGTATACTATTCAGGTGTATTATATTTTTCAAGAGTCAGTTTTGATAAGTTATGTTTGCTTTCAGGAAATTGTTCATTCACTCAAGTATGCAGATTTATTTGCACAAAAGTATCGATAATATTTTCTTCTTATTTTTTATCTAGTCTGCATCTGCGGATAGGCCTCCTTTTTTCCTGTTAATACTGCTTACTGTTTCTTCTCTATTTTTTTCTTGAGAAATATCTCCAAACATTTCTCTATTTTATTAGCTTTTCAAAGAATAAGCTATTGATTTGGTGTTCCTCTCTAAGGCAGTAAATAATTTTTCAGTGATTTCTGCTCTTTTGTGTCTTCTCTTCTTTTATACTTTTCTTTAGTTGTACTTTTTTTTTTTACCTTCTTGAGTTGGCCACATAACTCATTAATTTCCATTGTAATATAACATTTAAAGCTAAGAAATTCATTACTGCTTTGGTTGCTTCCCAGAAATTTGATACGTAGTAATTTTATGTTTCAGTTCTAAGTATTTCTTAATTTACAACATTATTCCATATATATATAATTTGTGTATCAATTTCCAAATGTATTGATTGTTTTTCAGGTATATTTCCATTCCTGATTTATAATTTGTGTTTTAATGAGAAACCATAGTCACCCAGAGCTGTCACGATTTCCAATCTGGATGAGGCTGAAATACTGACTATGGTTTCTGTTTGGTTCTAGTCCAAACATTGTATGTCTGTTATATTTTTGAAAGGAAAGAGAAGAATCCTGCCTTCTTCTGGGGAAGTGATTAAGGACTGAGGATGTTGAAGTGACATGGCCATACCCTCTATAGAAAAATCATGTCTTAGGGCCAGCCCATGGCTCACTTGGGAGAATATGGTGCTGATAACACCAAGGCCACGGGTTCAGATCCCTATATAGGGATGGTGGGTTGGCTCACTTGGAAGAGTGTGGTGCTGACAACACCAAGTCAAGGGTTAAGATCCCATTACCGGTCATCTTTTAAAAAAAAGAAAGAAAGAAAAATCATGTCTTTAGGTCACCTTCTATGCAAACTCGCCCTCTTTTCCCAACTCATACTGGTCCTGACTCCTTGCTCATCAGGGTCAGCCATTACCTGGTTAAAATTTCTCAAACATTCATATTAGTACACTAAAGTCGCATCTTTTAAAAAAAAGAAAGAAAGAAAAATCATGTCTTTAGGTCACCTTCTATGCAAACTCTCCCTCTTTTCCCAACTCATACTGGTCCTGACTCCTTGCTCATCAGGGTCAGCCATTACCTGGTTAAAATTTCTCAAACATTCATCTTAGTACACTAAAGTCAGGGTAGGAAATGCTCTAGGATACTTCTTACCCAGATGAAAGCTGCTTTTTGTTTTTAAGCAAGCAGAAGACTTTCTCTTCAGGCTGCACATTATACTGTCAGCATTTGTGAAAGGGGGTTGTTACTAGCAGGATCAATTGGTGAAGAAAAAAAAATGCCCTCAATTTTTCAGTAACTACTTCAAAATGGACATAACTTAATTTGTAGGCAATGAAGGGCTGAAGGTCCTAAAGAAAGACCACTTAATTTTGAAAAATACTCGTACAATAGCCTATTTTTATTTTCCCTCCCCATGAAGGAAATATTCTGTAGTCAACTAATTGAGCAGGAAATAAAATTGTCAAAATTTTTGTTTGTTTTGTTTTGTTTTAATGCTAGGAATAATTTTAGATATCAGCCAAAACTCTTATTTAGTGAATGAGGAAACTGAGTCCTAGGAAGTTTTGGAAATGTGTTTCTGATCATACCCCTTGTTCCTAGAAAGCTGGAAATGTAATCCGGTGTTTTGCCTTCCTCACCACACTGCCTTATTTGAATGCTGTTTGTAAAGCTTCTATCTGAAGATGTGAAGATTTCTTTTTCCCACAGCTCAAAATTTAGCTTGTAAATATCCTGATGAGCTGCAAACTTGGCAGAGTGGTGAATCCTGCAAAAGAGTAGGGGGTGGGAATTTTCCATACTTCTAGGATTATCAAAGACTGAAATTAATGACATATGCTTTTGCTAGAGATTCTCAGATTTTGGCAATGTGGTGTTAAATATTTCCATTTTTTGTCAGAACATGAAGCAAGCTTCTTTCCTCAGTGTGGGCAAATATCGGATATTGCATGAGATCAACACATGGGACCTCACCCGCCAGCGTAGATAAGATAGAAGGCTATCAAAAGAACATCCAGTAATGACAAACTTTAACACAATGTATAAATTAGAGTGTATGCTGTGCTGATGGAGGCAAATGAAATATCATTTGAGACTACCTTTTTAGACATGAGAAAAGCCTATGGGATCTTTTACTCTGGCTGTTCCGTTCACCACTATTTTGTGGTGCTACGGCTGGACCATAGACTGTGGGAGGAGTAAGTAGGAGAGCTGGGAGTCAGGCAGAGGGTGGGTTAATCAGGCCTCACACATCTCGCTAAGGGCATCCGAGGACCATTAAGCAACAAGAACGCACTAACGGGTTTTCAGTAGAGAAGAAATTTAGTTAGATTTGAATTTTAAAACAATCACTCTGGCCAAAGCATGGATAATCAATTAGCAATGTGCAGGAATAGAGGCAGGAGCATCAGTTAGGAAACTACTAAAATTCTCCAAAATAAAAGGTGAATCGTGTCTGAACTGAGGCATAGAAATGAGGATGGAATTGAGAAGACAGGTTTTGGAAACGTTAGGAAGATAAAAGCTTGAATGGGGGGTAAGAAAGAGAGGGATGAGTCTAAGAAAGCCAAGACTGGTCCAGGTTGACTTGGTGGATGGACATGCTGCTCATCAAACCCAGAAGGATGGTAAGAGAAGGTCACCATGGAGGAAAAGTAAGCGTTTATTTCCAAACATGTTGAGTTTTAGTTAGTTTGGTCTGCAGTGATGAAGAAGAAACTGACCTGGAGGTGAGTGTTTGACAGTGCTGAGCACACTAGTGAGCTCAATGGGGGAAGGGATGAGATGTCCCAGTGAGACTGTGCTGTGGGGAGAGCACCAGGTCAGAACCCTAGCAAACAGCAGTGATGGGGAAGGTGGGGAAGGACGTCCACTACAGGAAACTGAAAAGTCAGAGGAGAGCGGTGTTCTAGAAACCAAATTCTGAGAGAGTTTCAGAAACAGTGGTATTAGATACCGCAGAGAATTCTAGCAAAATGGGTGCTCAAGTCTGAGGCCTTCTACGCAGGGCTAAGGAATTAGCGGAGTGTTCCCAGAGTGGACGGGTGGCTCAGGAGCACAGGTGCTGAGAGTAATAACCTTAATGAAGGTGCTGAGAGCAATAAACTTTTGTGAAGAGCCAGAAAGGGCAAAGAGAAAGATTGTCAGGGAACACTGAGTTAGTGTTGGATGCCACAGAATTATAGTGGCAAGGGGAAATTGAATACAATTCATATACAGAATGTGAAGATGATGATGATAGATAGAAAGAAAGATCGGTAGAATCTTTGTCTCAAGTACCAAGTTCATCTTTGTAATGGTTGAAATAACTGATTTTGTCAGATGGAGTTCCTCTTTTCCCATGGACTAGGCTGAACAAACACCAATAAATTATGACCTGTCTATAGAAAGAAAGATCGGTAGAATCTTTGTCTCAAGTACCAAGTTCATCTTTGTAATGGTTGAGATAACTGATTTTGTCAGATGGAGTTCCTCTTTTCCCATGGACTAGGCTGAATAAACACCAATAAATTATGACCTGTCCGATTACTATTTTATTAGTTACCCAGATCACTATTATCCCATGTGAACATGTCACAATGCAATGAATGCTGTTCCCATCAGCAACTCAGTTAACAAACCATTGCCCACTGTGGGTGACATCACAGACAAGGAAGTCATCCAGTTGCTGTTCACGTAGTCAGTTTCATGGTGTGATCCTTCCCTAACCTTGGTATCAAGTCTTAGGGTTGTGCCCTATCTAGAGCTTCTGAATGTTGTGTCTGGGCAGGAACCTCTCTTGAGTCTGAGGGATAGAAAAAAGCAGGGAGGACAGCTTATGCTACAAGCACCACTGGGTCAAAGTTGTGGGGGAGAGAGGACACAGGGAGGAAGGCGGGAGCTCTCTGTACTTCCATGCATATTCACTTTTAGTTTTTCTCTCCCGAGTTCAATTTCAATCTTCTTCTGTCTAACTCTCTCCCCCTCCAATATAACTTTTCCTTTATTTTCCATTCATTCTTCTCTTTCAATTGTATCTTTGCCTACCTGTGATGTTTTAGTGTCGCACAAAGACACGCTGGATATGTAGGCTAAATGATCTCATGGAATCACTACAATTCTCTGTAATGATGACTTTTCTTCCCAGGATCTCATTGACAATGAACTCAGGGTGAGAAATGAACATCTTTTTGTTTCATGTATAACTTGGGAATGTAGGGCCTCCTTTTTTACTGCCGTGCTGCCATACATCACCATCCCATAATTACTCATCCTTCTATTCAGTAAGTTTCCACCACTTCAAACACACAAAGATAACAGCCTATGTGCACACAGAATCGCCATAAAGGTATGGATTTTAAGTTGGGAGAGAGATCTCTCAAAGCTCATTACATCATAAAAAACTTTCTTATAAATAGAAAATTATCAAATCATCAAAAAAATTTATCGTAAATTATTTAAAATCCTGGCTTATATAGAGTTCAGGCACATAGCAGGCACTGCAAAGATATTTAGGAGATGATTGAATAAGATGATGAGTTTGGGGCTGTTATTATTAGAAGTATTCAATACATATTAAAGTTATTTTATGGAGCACATAAGTTCTTCAAAATATTTATTACATATTTTTACACACTCAAAGCTGGATGCTCTGTGGGATTATTTGTTTCCTTTAGTTTATGTAATTCTTTTTAGAAAAGTTAAATATATTAACTCTGTGCCTTAAAACTTGTGTACAGTTTGTGGACTTTTCATCAGTCTTTTGCCCAAATAGGGGTGTAGCCTGGAATTTCAGTTTATCGCACTGATTCCTCAGCTCTGGCTCTCCTTACCTCTAACACTAACCCCAAAGTCACATAAACTTATCATTTATCCCCAGGACACAACTTAGCATGGGTTTGTTTATGAATTGATCTGTAATAAGCCCATAGGAGCTCAGCAGTATAAAATTTGAAATAAATACCACCCGTGGCCAAGGGTTGTCCACAAAATGAACTTCACCCTATTATTTTCTTAAACCTCCAATCCCCACCTGCTGACTTCAAATCTCTTTCCGCTTCAGGAGAGCCAGATGTTCTTCACCCTGTGTACTCAAAACCACCACTCTGAGCCCTGGGAAAGTGGAAAGGGAACATACTTTGGTGTCCACTGCCAAGGGCTCTCCACCAGGATCCAGAAGCCTGGGAATTCTACCCTGGGGAAAGAAAGCAGGAGCTTCCCAGCAAGATTCACCTCCCACCATGGGAGGTTGTTTTTAATTGTTCTTTGAAGAGCCTTTCCAAGTTTTTTAAAGCCTTGTCCGCCCACTCAGGGCAGGCTGTGCTGGACTCTGAAAGTGCTCATGGTTTCTTTCCGACTCTCTGTTAAGGGCACTGAAGCTTCAGGCAGAGCCTCTTTTTTCCACTTTCTCTTCCAGGAACAGTACCCAACCAATTCTAGATGCCATGGTGACAGCTGAGATCCTTTTCATGGAGAGCTTTTAGCTACAATTCACTTATTTTCAAAATACTCTGAAAAATTTTGTGTAAATGACATCCTTTCTCTTTGTGTTAATAGTAGTGGGCATGCTTTAAACAGCTTTTGAGTAAACATGTTCATTTACTTTGGTGATATATGAACCCAACTAGCTGTTCTGTCAAAAAGTGGTAACTAGCCCATGAAGCTACTTTTTCTCACCTTTTTATTTAAATTCAATTATAGTTCAAAAGCTGGAACATGTACATAGCACAGTGTTAAGGGTTTATCATGCACTGATGCCTTCAATCGACCACAGTCCTATGATATTATTATTTATCCCCATTTTTCAGATAGGAAAACTGAGGTCACTTAAGTAGAAAATGGCAGGGCTAAGATTTAAAAACTGATCTATACAAATTCAAGGTCTGTAGACTTTAGCAGCGTTTTCTGTGCCTCCCTAGAATTCCATGGTAGGACACAGAAGAGCCCAAGAGGAGCATTCATGAGTCTATTATTTAGCTTAATACACCACTGATCTAAATAAGTTGGTCAAAGGAAACATGATTTCTCTTCAAGTGACCCATTTATTTAGACTAACCATTGAGTTTTGAAGCTTATGTAAATTGTCATTGAAGATAAAAATTGGTTTGGCTAAAAGAGAAAACCTATTTCTTTATTATGTATTTTAACTTTCATTTTAAAATAATTTGAGTCTTACAAAAAAGTTGCAAAAACAGTACACAGAGTTCCTGTATACCCCTCTCATGCCTTTCCCAAATGTTAACATCTTACACACTCATAGCACAATTAGAAAAGTCATGAAATTAACATTAAAATAATACTACTAACTAATCTACAGATCTTATTCAAATTTTATCAATTGTCCCACTAATGTCCTTTTTCAGGTCTGGAATCCAGGTTCCCAAATTGCATTTAGTTGTCATGGTTCCTCAGTCTCCTACAGTCCAGAACAGTTCTTCAGTCTTCCTTTGTCTTTTATTATCCTGAGACTTTTGAATAGTACTGGCCAATTATTTGATAGAATGCCCCTTAATTTGGTTTTGTCTGATGTTCCCTCATGATTCAGGTTCTGTATTTTTGGCAAGGGTCCTGCAGAAGAAGCTGTGTTCTTCCTAGTGCGTGTGGTCAGGAGGTACATGATGTTGGTACGTTTCCTTATTGGTGTTGTTGACTCGTGGTTAAAGTGATGTCTGCCAGGTTCTCCATGTAAAGTTACTATTTTCCCCTTTGTAATCAGTAAGTATCTATTCTTTAAATTAAACCCTCTTGCACTCATTTATAGTAATATCATTTAATCTCTTCGGGCCCCTGTGTCTTCATGTATTAAATGGGGTTCGTAATCACTGCTTACATATTGATCAGTGTTGTAAGGCACATATCATGTAATATATGTGAAGGTGCTTTGTAAACTATGAAGTTATGTAATGCACCAAACTAACATATTGAATCAAAGGTATAATGAGAAGCCATAAGTTGACAAATTGCCCATCAATCTTTCAGACTTCTATTGAAATCACTTTAAAAGGGAGATTTAGAAGTTAGTCTGTTGTGAGTCATGAAAAATAATTTCTGTGCTGTGACTTACTCTCATAGACTGCCCAGAAGAAACCAAATCTTCCTTGAGGTTTCTAAGATTTCTACTAACCCGAGGTTCCCTGAACCTCTCATTTAAGTTAATAAACATAAGGGAGAAATCACAACGTGCATTGTGATTTGAGATTACCCTACACGATGTAATACTGTGATTTCTCTTTAATTTTACAAATAAACATATACTGATTTATTAACCCAAGGGTACAAAGCAGTCATATTCTTCTGTATTTCCAATGAGCATCTATATGACTTGTTAGTGGGAAGTCTAGCATCTCACTTGAGACTTCCCCTGGAAAGCATTCCCCTCCCACACACATAAGTTTTAAGTTTAAGAAGCTCAGGGCTTACTCAGTCCCATGGGGGAATGAGTTTGATCCTGCACTATTGCTCTATTTTTGCACCCCACTGAATGTCATTGTTAAAACTAGCTCTGCACTTTGCCACAAAAGCGGGCCCATCCTACAATGACACCCTCATACCCAAACCAAAGAGTGCCCCATGTCAAATGCTTAGCCTTTGTTCTTAAACCACAACGATATGCCAGGATAGCTGGATCCTAAGTAAATTCTAATCTCAGCCACATTTTCTTTTTTTTCAAAAGAGCTTTCCTCTGTTCACCAAGGGTCACCACCCTGCGTATCCCATTCCCTTTGGTATGTTTCCCTTGGAAGCTTTGATGTCCTTTCTACAAACTTTGGTCTACCTGTCCTGATCCACCCCAAGAGGTGAGCAGGGGCAGGAGTCCCTTTCTCTCAGAAGTCCATAGCCTCCTTATGCAACTTTATCAGACTCCTCTCTAGTGACCAGCTGTGCTGATTAAGAGACATGGTAAGGATCTCGCCTTGGTCAAGCCACAAAAGATTCTCTTTATACTCTTCCCCTAGGAAAAGACTGCCCAGTAGCCAACCTATACTTATTTATCTAAGAAAACCATTCAAGAGATTCTGGAAAATGTTCTGTTACATAATGATTTATTATGTTCACCAGTAAAAAGGAAGGGAGCAGTCTCTAGTACTTATTACACAAATATGTATAATTAAATGTACAAGCCTCAGATACGTGTGAATATAAAACAAGGTCATATTTCCTTTTCGAGTTCCCGAAATGATAGCTTGAGTCCTACCTTTGTTTTTCATAAATTAGTCAACTTCAGAGTGTCTTTGGGCCATTTCTGAGAGATAATGGTGCTCCCACATATTTGCTCTTTTTCTTCTTCACGTATTTTCTCATCATGCTGGCATTTTGCCATCTTTGTGCTCATACCCCTTCACCTGCTCTCTGCACTGGGCACAGTTATCCTCTACTGATGACCCCCAATACCACCAGCCCTGTGGCCTCTGAAAGGGGATACTGCTCTTTCCCTTGAGCAAAGAAGAGATCAGATGGTAACTTCTAATCAGGCTTTATTGCAAGTTCAGGGAAAATAGAAGGGATTATAAGCATACAGAATAAATTACAAGTTACACTGGATGTTCTCAGAGCCCTCAGCCCCAAGGCCAGGACAATATTCTTCAAGGATTCCCTAAATGATACCTCTCTGTCTTCCTCCAAGTCTGGCACCATCTGGAAAAGGACAGGCAATCACCCTTCAAGTGGTATGCCCTCTAGCATGTCTGCTTTCCTTGGATCCTGTGAGGTTTCAAAGAGAGGAGAAAAGACCCCCATCCGGATTCCCTAAATGATACCTCTCTGTCTTCCTCCAAGTCTGGCACCATCTGGAAAAGGACAGACAATCACCCTTCAAGTGGTATGCCCTCTAGCATGTCTGCTTTCCTTGGATCCTGTGAGGTTTCAAAGAGAGGAGAAAAGACCCCCATCTCTCCCCTAAACCTTCCAGTCTAAAGCCCACGATCCTGAATTCTTGCTTGCAGTCCCAAGATTCACCTCTTCCCAGGATGGTGCACAGTGGGTCATCCACTACCTGTCTAGGAAACCACAGCCCTCACCATTAGAAGAGCGGTCTGGTCCTATGCCCTCAACCTGACTCATCTATGGCACTCCAGCATTAATACATTTCCCCCAATCTGGCTTATTTGGTCTTAAACAGACAGCAGTCTTTTAGTCCAGGTTGCACACCATCAAATTTCTTTTCTCTTCCAGGATAAGATAAAGATCAAGTCCTCACTGAAATGGCTCCATCTTTCCCAGGGAGAGGTAGAACCTCAGACAAAAAAGTCAATCTTCAAGGCCATTTAATAATAAACATGCTGGAAGGGTCTAACTTGGCACAGAGAAAGGAAGCGCTGGCCCAAAGTTAGCAACTGGTAAAGCATACACTGAATTTACATTAGCAATCAGAAAACTTTTTAGTTTGAAATATCTGAATCTAATTTATTTTACTATATTCAAGTTTCCCCTTAAGAACTAGGACGAACTCCTGCACTATCTTTTACATTACAAAAACTGCCTATTATGGAGTTTCTCCCAGTTTGCTACATAAATTTGAGCCTCTGTTTCTAAAGGTAGAATCTGGCTTGCAGTTTTAAATAATAGTTTTCCCTACATCTATATTTGTCATGATTTTTTAAATCTTAATTTTCATCAAAGGACTGAAATTCACATAGAAAGAGAGTAAAGCAGGGCCCTCCTCTGACCTCACACTGACTGTGGTCACCTCCATTGGTGCATTTACTTAAGCAACTCTCTTTTTAGTTGACCACCTGGAAGCCCTGTGGTCTACAATCTACCCAGTGTCATCAGGCACAGAGAGGCTTCCAAGATCCCAGAAGTCCTGTTACACCTTGGCAGCATTCAGAAGCACTCCAAGTGTTAGGATACGGAGTGAAGGATGTCTACAGAGAAGAAGGAGGTTCAGAAGAAAGCTCAGCATAGTCAGAATCTACAGGAAAGCAGAAGCGAGGTGCTGCTTCTATCCAACTATACTTTCTTCTTTGTAATTTGAAAGGGTTGGATGATGATCTGTACATGGTTCTTTCAAACTCTAAAATTCCATAGCACATAATATCCTTAGCAACATCAATCCTAAGAAAGCTTTAGGAAGCCAGGCCTTTTGGATTGTTTTGGAACCACTCCTGTGCAAAAGAATGGTTTCTGGCCATAGGAAGGTAGCCATGGTTTTACCAAACCTGGGATATGCTAACATGTAGACATAGCATGTGCATGATGGACCATGCGGGAGAACTAGATTTAAACTATATCATAATTATCTTCCTGCATCTTTAGATATCTGAGAAGTTTAAGGTATTTTCAAGGTAGCTTATTTGGACATTATAAAAAATATATATGTTTTTATTTTCACCGTGGTATTTAAAATTTGGAGCAATAGGTTACTAAGTATTGGGTTCTGCTCAGTTAAGATTACATTCCTTAAATCTCACTTTACTTAACAACATTAAGAAGAAAGTTTCGTATATTTAACACACCAGCTTTCTGGCCTTAAAGAAAAAAATTGCATTTACATGCCTTAAAAGCTGAAGAAAAGACTGCTTCTCTTTCAGGTGACAATTTTTTATCTGGAATAATGTATTACCTTGGAAGGAATTTACATGATTAGGACAGACTTTTATGTCTGGGGAAAAAGTATGACTTTTTCACATTTATAAATATAGAAGGACAGTTAAATAGGTCCCCTCCCTATTCTCCAATTCTATGATGCTTGTCCCATTTTCGAACATTTGCTGAATGCCACTGTCCCTTTCTGGAAGTCTGACCTTATACCACTCTGCCTGTTGAAACCACCCTTCAAGAAACAGCTCCAGTATTACTTCATTCATCAAATCTTCCCCAGTTCAGCTCTAACACATCCTTTTTATTATTCCGTGACCATCTATCATGCTAAACTTAATACTAGATAATTTAGCAATACATCACTTTTTTGGCATCCATTCATTTGGACTTGTCAACTGAATTGTAAACATGACACTGAGGACTGGATCTTCTGCCTCTTTGTATAAACCACAGCACCTCTCATAGTGCTTAGCAATACAAGGTGCTCAATAAAAACACTTGATTGATTCAGAATGTATTTACACAGGCTGAGATACATATGCCTTTTTCCATACTAATGGCATACTAATGGCTGAACTAAAACCAGAGTAGTTTAGCATTTTGGAGAGGAGAAATGCGTGAAAACTGAAAATTTCTTATCAACAACCAGAAAGCTAATTAGCTGGCAAAGTATTGTATTTATTTTGTTTTGTTTCGTTTCCAGAGAGTTCTTGCACTGCTTCTTAAGCTAGCCAAGACCTGCTCACAAAACTTAGGTTCATTTTGGAGGATACAAGTTTATTTGAAGATCTCCGGATCACTTTTGAAAAAATTTTTTTTGGAACTAATTGATTATACATATTTGTGGGGTACAGTGGAATATCAATACCTGTGTACAATGTATGACGATCGTATCAGGATAATTAGCATACTCATCATTTCAAAATGTAATCATTTCTTTGTGTTGAGGACATTCAATCTTCTCTCTTCTAGTCATTTAATAACATGCAGTAAATTATTGTTAATTATAGGTGCCTAGCTTGACTACATCAACAGAACTTATTTTTCCTAACTAGCTGTTTTGTGTCCTTTAACCCATTTCTTGGTATACCCACTCTCACTCCTCCATTTCTGGCTCTAGAAACTACAGTTTTTTTCTCTCCTTCTGAAAGTTCATCATATTATTATGACCCTTCCTTCCTTCCCTTCTTCCTTCCTTCTCTCCTACCTTCCTACCTTCCTTCCTTCCTTCCTTTCTTCTTTCTTTCTTCCTTTCTTTCTTTCCTCCCACATATGTGTGAGGACATGAGAGATTTCTCTGTGTCTGGCTTATTTCACTTAACATAATTTTCTCCAAGCTCACCCATGCTGCTGCAACTGACAGAATTTCATTCTTTTTTATGGCTGAGTAATACTTCATTGTGTATATATACCACATTTTCTTTATCTAGTTGTCCATTGATGGACATGACATTTAGGTTGGTTCCATTTCCTGGCTATTGTAAATAGAACTGAAATAAGCATGGGAGTACAGGTATCCCTTCAATATGATGATTTCCATTCCTTTGGGTATATACCCAGCAGTGGAATTGCAGGATTGTATGGCAGTTCTATCTGTAGTTGTTTGAGAAAACTCCATACTGTTTTCCATAATAGCTGTAATAACTTACAGTCCCATGAACAGTGTATAAGAATTCCCCTTTCTCCACATCCTTGCCAGCATTTGTTATTCTCTGTCTTTTTGATAATAGCCAGTCTAACTGGCATGAGATGGTATCTCAATGTGGTTTTGATTTGCGTTTCCCTGATGATTAATGATGTTGAGCATTTTTTACATGTTTCTGTAGGCCATTTGTATGTTTTCTTTAGAGAAATGTCTGTTCATCTCCTTTGCTCATTTTTTAATCAGAATATTTGTTTTTTTACTATTAAATTGTTCGAATGCCCTGTGTGTTCTGGATTCTAATCCCTCATCAGATACAAAGTTTGCAAATATTTTTTCTCATTCTGTAGGTTGGCTTTTCACTTATTGATTGTTTCCTTCACTGTGGAGAAGCTTTTTTAGTTTGATATAATCCCATTTGTTTACCTTTTCTTTTCTTTCTTTCTTTCTTTTTTCTTTTTTTTTCCCCTGTGCTTTTGAGGTCTTATTCATAGTCTTTGCCCAGTCCTATGTCCTAAAATGTTTTTCCTGTGTTTTTTCCTAGGAATTTTATTGTTTCAGGTCTTATATTTAAGCTTGTTTTCCATTTTGAGTTTATTTTGGTATTTGGTGAGAGGTATGGTTCTAGTTTCATTCTTCTACACATAGATATCCAGTTTTCCCAGCACCATATATTGAAGAGGCTGTCCTTTCCCCAATGTATGTTCTTGGTACCTTTGTCAAAGATTAGTTATCTGTAAGCATGAGGATTGATTTCTGGATTCTCTACTCTGTTCCAGTGGTCCATGTGTTTGTTTTTATGCCATTGCATACTGTTTTGGTAACTATAGCTTTGTAGTATATTTCAAATTCAGGAAATATAATGGCTCTGGCTTTATTTATTTATTTTTGCTCAGGATTACTTTGGCTATTGGGGTCTTTTACTGTTCCATATGATTGTTAGGATTGTTCTTTTCTCTTTCTGTAAAGAATATCATTAGTATTTAAATGGAGATTGCATTGATGCTTTAGATCTCTTTGGATAGTAAGGACATTTTCATGACATTAATTCTTTCAATCCATTAACATGCAATGTCTTTCCATCTTTTGGTGTCCTCTTTAATTTCTCTCATCAGTGTTTGGCAGTTCTCATTGTGGAGATCTTTTATTTCCTTGGTTAAATTACATTCTAGGTATTTCATTTTTTGGTAGCTATTGTAAATGGGCTTGCTTTCTTGATTTCTTTTTCCACTAGTTCATTGTTGGTGTATGAGAACACTACTGATTTTGTATATTCATTTCATATCCTACAACTTTACTGAATTTGTTTATCAGCTCTAGGAGGTCTTTGATAAAATCTTAGGTTTTTCTATATATAAGATCATGTCATCCACAAACAGTGACAATTTGACTTCAACTTTTCCAATTTGTATGCCCTTTATTTCTTTCTTTTGCCTGATTGCTCTGGCTAGTATTTCCAATACTATGTTAAACAGGAGTGGTGAGAGTGGGAATTCTTGTTCTTCTCCTGTTCTTAAAGGAAATGCTTTCAGCTTTTCCCCATTCAATATGATGTTGGCAATGGCTTTGTCACATATGGCTTTTAGTGTGTTGAGATACTTTCTTTCTTTACATAATTTGTTGAGAGTCTTTATCAAAAACAGCTGTAGAATTTTTTTTCAATGCTTTTTCTGCATCTGAGCTAATTATATGATTTTTGTTCTTGATTTTGTTCATGTGGTATATCACATTTATTGGTTTGCTTATGTTGAACCATCATTGAATCACTGGGATAAATTCCATTTGATCACAGTGTATAATCTTTTTGATGTGCTGTTGAATTCTGTTTGCTGATATTTTGTTGAGAATTTTTGTATTTATGTTTAAGGACAAAGTTTTCTTTTTTTGTTGTGTGTCTTTGTCTGATTTTAGTATCATGATGATGCTGGCCTCATAGAATGAGTTTGGGAGAATGGCCTTTGTCTGATTTTTTGAAATAGCTTGAAAGGATTGGTATTAATTTCTCTTTAAAGGTTTGTAGAATTCAGCAGTGAAATTATCTGCTCCTGGGCTTTTCTTTGCTGGGACACTGCTGATTATTGCTTCAATTTCATTGCTCGTTATTGGTTTGTTCAGGTTTTCTATTTCTTCTTAGTTCAGTCTTGGTAGTTTTTATGTGTCTATCCATTTCTTCCAGATTTTTGAATTTGTTGGTCTATAGTTGTTCATATTAGTTTTAAATAATTCTTTCTATTTCTGTGGTATAGGTTGTAATGTCCCCTTTTTCATTCCTGGGTTTTGTTATTTGAGTCTTCTCTTTTTTTTTGTTTGTCTAGCTAATGTTTGTCTATTTTGTTTATCTTCTAAAGAATGAAGTTTTTGTTTCATTGATCTTTTGTATCATGTTTTTGGTCTCTATTTCATTTAGTTCTGCTCTAATCTTTATTATTTCCTTCATGTACTGACTTCGGGATTGGGTTGTTCTTGTTTTTCTAGTTCTTCGAGGTGTAACAGATTGTTTATTTAAAGTCTTTCTATTCTTTTGATGTAGACATTTATCGTAATAAACTTCCCTATCAGTATTGCCTTTGCAGTATACCATAGGTTTTGGTATGATGTGCTTTTATTTTCATTTGTTTCAAGAAATTTTTTGATTTCCTGTTTAATTCCTTCTTGGATCCGTATGTTGTTCAGGAGCATGTTGTTTAATTTCCATGTATTTATACAGTTTACAGTGTTTCACTTGTTATTGATTTTTAGTTTTACTTTGTTGTAGTCTGAAAAGATTCTCGAAATAATTTTAATTTTGAAAAATTTGTTGACAGTTAATTTGTGACCTAACATGCGGTGTATCCCAGAGAATGTTTCATGTGCTGATGAGGAGAATGTATATTCTATATTTGATGAAATGTTCTATAGATGTCTGTTAAGTCCAATTGGTCTAACATGTGGTTTAAATTCTGTGTTTTTCTGTTGATTTGTTGCCCAGCTGATCTGTCCAATATTGAGCGTGGAGTATTAAGGTCCCCAACTATTATTGTACTGGGGTCTAGCTCTGTCTTTAGGTCTCATAATATTTGCTATATATACAGGTGCTCCAATGTTGGGTGAATATTCATCTATGATTGTTATGTCTTCTTGCTGGATAGATTCCTTTATCATTACATAATGATCTTCTTTGTTTCTTTTTGTAGTTTTTGGTTTAAAGTCTATTTTGTCCTATATAAGAGTTGCTGCTCTTGCTCATGTTTGGTTCTCACTTGTATGGTATATCTTCTTCCCTTCCTTCACTATTAGTCTGTGTGAGTCTTTACAGATGAAATGAGTTTCTTGTAGGCAACATATAGTTGGGTCTAATTTTTTAGTCCACTCATCCAGTCCATGTTTTCTGAGTGGGGAATTCAATCCATTTACATTTAGGGTTATTTTTGAAATGTATTGTCTTACTCCTGGCACTTTATTGAGCTTTTTATGGTTGTTTTATATATCTTTTGTTCCATTCTTTCCCTTTTATTGTTTCTCTTCAGTGTTTTTTGGTTTTTTGTGGTAGCAAGATCTAGTTTATTTCTTTCTCATTTGCATATCTGCTCTATCAGTAGGTTTTAGTCTTTCTCATGTATTCATGGTGGTGATTATTGTTTTTTGGCTTCCAGATGTAGGATTCCTTTGAGGATTTTTTGTAGGGCTGATTATGTGGTGGTAACCTCCCACAGTTTTTGCTTGTTTGGAAAATATACTATTTGCCCTTCATTTCTGAAGGATAGCTTAGCTAGATAAAGTTTGCTTGACTGGCAGTTGTTTTTTTGGGGGGGGGTTGTTCTTTTAGTGCTGTGAACATATCATCCCATTCTCTTCTATCCTGTAAGGTGTCTCCTGAGAAATCTGCTGTTAGTCTGATGGGGAGTCCCTTATAGGTGACTTGACCCTTTTCATGTTTTTAGGATTGTCTCTTTGTCTTTGACTTTTGACAGTTTTGACTACAATATGTCTCAGGGAGGACCTTTTTGGATTGGATCTGTTTGGGGATCTTTGATCCTCTTGGATCTGGAAGTCCATATCTAACAGTTTTCCTGTATTATTTTGTTGAATAGATTTTCAGTGCCTTTTCCTTTCTCCATCCCTTCTGGAAAATCCATAATTTAGATGTTTGTACACTTAAGGTGGTCCGATACCTCATAGATTTCTTTATTTTTTAAAATTCTTTTTCCTTTTGTTTTTGTCTGCCTGTGTATTAGTCCGTTTGTGTTGTTTATAACAGAATACATGAAACTGGGTAATTTATAAAGAAAATGAAATTTATTGCTTACAGTTTCTGAGGCTGGGAAGTCCAAAGTCCATCTGGTAGTGGCAACAGTGACCCAGTGGTCTCACATTGCAAGCAGAGAGAGCAGAGAGAGAGAAAGACAGACTGTCCTCTTTTTAAAAAGCCCTCAGAACCATGCCCTTGACCACTATTTTTAATACATTCACTATTGAACAGTCCTACAATCCAATCACCTCTTCAAGGCTCTTTTTTCCAATTACCATAATAGGATTTTCCACCCTCTTTACAGTCACAGTGGGGCTAAGTTTCTAATACATAAAACTTGGGGACACAACTCAAGCTTCAGGGAGCTTTGGGGAGACATAATTCAATCCACTACAGCCAGGGTTATTTCAAAAAGACTGTCTTAGTGATCAGAATTCCTTCTTCTGGTTGTTCAACCCTGTTGCTTAAGCTCTTGGTTGTATTTTTTTTTTATTGAATGAATCCTTTAGTTTCAGGAGTTCAGCAACATCCTTTCTTAATTTATCTATCTCTTTGTAAAATTCCTCCTTCAGATCTTGGATTGTTTTTCTCCTATCATTGTGTCATCTATCCTAGTCTTCTTGTGTCTCACTGTTTCCTTAAGATTACTCCTTGTAATTCTTTTTCAGTCATTTCAAAGTTTTCTTACTGTTTGGGGTCTAGTAACAGAATAATTGTATTCCTAGGGGGTATCATATTGTCTCATTTTTTCATATTTCTTGTATTCCTACAGTGATGTCTGGGCATCTGGTGGAGGAATTGCTTCTTCTGTTACTCTGAAGTGGCTTTTGAGGAAAGAGACTTTCTCCTGTAGATGTGTTCTATATTGACCATCGGGAAGGGTGTTTTAGTTTTGGCTCCATGTAGACTGAGTAGTGTAGTCTCTGTGTGGTTATTTTTACTGTATTCAGTATCAGAGTGTCTATGAGTGCCTCCATTGCCTAGGCACTGGGGCACTCAGTGGTTCCTTGCTGAAGTGAATGACACTGTGTCATGTCACAGAGGTTGTGGGTGAGATTTCAAGCTCTTGGGAGAAGCACCTGTGTGCCTTGTCACTCTCTGGCCAAAGTGGGTGACCCTGGGTGGACTTGTTGGCACCCCAACTGGTGTTCTGTGAACCCAGATAGGTGCAATGAGGTGTACTGAAACTCTCAGCTTGAATGGATGATGCTGGTTGGGGTTTCTTTTTCCAGTGGCTCTACACATGTCCCTCCCCTGCATCAATACAGTCTTGTGGGCTCTTCTTGTAGTTTTCCCCACCAAGTGCTGTAATGTGTTTTTAGGCTGGGTCAAAAATATTGAGTTTCTCTTCTGGCTCAAAACATCTATGGAGATAGAGGGTGGGGAGATATAAGTGGCATTCAGAATTTCTGGAAAATGTATGAGGCTAAGAGTACCTGCTGGTGTTACTGCAGATTTTTTGAGTTGACCCATTCCCAAAACTTTGGAGGAGTAATTGTGGAATCTAGAGACCAGGCTGTGGCTAGTAAATGCATAGAAGTGCAAAAAATATAAAGGGGTTTGGTAGTCTTCTAGAATCTAGACTGAGGAAAGAATGCTTTGATAAACTAAGGGCCTTTCTCAAATAGCATCTCCATATGAACAAGTACTTTAAGGCACTGCTGAAGTAACAAAATAGTCTCAGAAATTATACATACTGGTGGCTTCATATAAGCTACTAAAAGTCATGCAGATAATGTTGGTTGTATATCTCTATTAGTTTTCTAGTATTCTCCAATATTTAGAAAACATTACACTAGAAGATGCTATGAAAAAAATGTTGTCATAATTGGGTTGCAAACCCATTTCTAAAATGTGCCTGTTTCAATTTACTGCCATGTTAACTTGACTCTGAAGAGGTGAAACTTAAAATTATTTCAGCCATCCACTTTGTACAGCAGTACTTTTGGTAAGATCATTTTTGTATTTCTAATGTAAATGACTCAAGCCAAAAAGATCTTTCTTTCAGAAGATTTCCATATAGTACTGCTAGTTTTTTCCTTCTTCATGTTTTATACATGAGGCTGCAGCATAAAAAATTTTCTGTCAACTGAACAAATTCAATTGGAAATTAAGGACATTTTCTTTAGAGAGAAAAATGCATGACAGTTCTTATAAATAAATACACAAGTGTACTTTTCATTGCTGAGATTTTCCAAAGAAAAATTTTCAGTTTGCTCAAACAATAGGCTAGCTCCTAGATCTTCCAGCTACAGGAACTTGTGGTCTTTGGTAAATATTAGCAGAACAGGCCTATTCACAAAGTCTGCACACCTGATCATCTGATCTCAAATACACAATGTACCCTCACCACTTCTGGGAAAGACCAGTCTAAATTTTTTTTATAGGTTGGACATAATAAAAATAAATAGAGGTTCCACGAGCAACTAGTTTAGTAAACTTCATTTATTAGCAATGCACTGTGGGAACCAACTAGTATAAAAATTAAAAGGTTTTCTCATATGTTTTCTTAATGTAAGCAGATAATTATTACTATAATCCTTGATTTTATTTATTTTGCTATTAATACCTCCCCAAACAGCTAATTTTATGAAACTATTTGGCTATGTAGATATCAATCAGGGCTAATTATTTCTTTATTACTGAAAACCATGCCTTATCTCTTGCTGCGTGGACAAGTTTTTTATCTTTTATTTTTTTTTCATATATTTATTCTATAATTGATTCAAGTATTTGTCTAATGTATACTAAAGTCTTTGTTACTTATCATCAAAAAAAGCTAGAATATGTACCAAATGTCTTTCTAGTGATAAATTATAGTGATTGAAAAGATTTGACTAATCTTTTTCTGCTTTGTTTTGAAACACAACTGATAGTTATTACTAATCCTATTACCCCAGCTATAATAAAGATGATGAACAGCATTTTTTAAGCATCTACCTGGAGAAATGAGGGAACATCACTTTATAGAACATAAATGAATTCATGTCTATCCCACCCAGTTGGTTTCACATGAATATTTTTATATTTTATTATTTCTCTTAGCCATGTGTTCTTTGCACCCTCCACATTTATTTTTTATAGGTATATCTTTCTCAATTTGTAAAATGAAGAATATATCATCCAGGAATGCCTCTTTGGCAAACACATAAACCCAATGAATGTTTGACTGGCAGGCTCATTCAATTTATTCTTGGTAGGTTAAGTATTCAAATGACATTGTCTGCAATTGTCCAACATTTGAGAGATCCATAACATCCAGATTTGCTGATGGTTTTTCCTTGGGCTGTCCAAATAAGAAAACAAGTCTGTATGTTCCAGACAGTAAGGCTGGAAATAGTATAAGGAAGTGTGATTCAGGTCAATGAGGTAATTGGAGAAACGTCATGACAACCAAAATTAAAATGAGCAGCTTCCCATTTGTATGTGCCAGCTACTCCTCAGGAAATCTTCCTGGTTGCTTTTTATTCATACTAGACACAGTAATGTGGCGGCAAATTACATCCAGCTGAAAGGGAATTGACTTCCCCTCAGCGGGTATTGTGGGAGCAGACAAGTTCTGGAAAGACAACATTCAGAGGAATAGCCAAGAACCAAGGAAAGCATACATACGCATGCACACATCCACATCCACATTAATTCTTCTCTCCCAATTGGTTAATGGATACGAAATCAAAACTTGATAGAAAAAATAAGTTCTAGTGCTGTACAGTAGTGCTAGGCATCTATAATTAACAATAACTTGTTATATGTTCTCCAATGACTAGAAGAGAGGAGATCAAATGCGGTGATCACAAAGAAATGATATTGTGATGATGAATATGCTGATTGCCCCAATCTGATCATTATACATTGTATATGTGTATTGAAACTCTATACCCCATAAATATGTACAATCAATACATGTCATATAAAAAAATAAATAAATTCTTCTCTCCCATTTCTGCTGTGGTAATGCTTGGAGATCATTTAAAAACTTTTAAAATAAAAAGTTCCTTTTAACTTCATACCATTCTAAGTGGCTTCATGATTTATTTATATATACTATGGTGCAAAATATTCTGAAGCCTTGGCATCTTCTTCTTATGATTCAAATGTTCCCCAGGACAGTAATGGCATTAGAGGGTACCTTCCCTCCATCAGCTCGTGGGCTTCACAGTATGGCAAAGTAGATAATCCCATTGTGAGCCCTTCCTGTGTCAGACATACAGGCGCCATTTTGTGGAGTCTTCTGTAGATATGATACATAAAAATTGATATATTGTCCTTCTTCTATACGCTTGTCCTCCTTGACCTCACAGATTTGGAGGTGAACTACAGTAAGTTCTCTGTAGCCTGTACCAGTGAACTAGGAAATGGGCCATTATCCTCTGGAAGATGTTTGTACAGGTAGCTTTCTAGATGAATCTTTGGGACTCACATTGACATGGCAATTGCTTTCTTCTCTCAATTGTTGGCATCTCACATGGCCATTGATCAACTTGAGACAAATTAAGTCATCACACAGTTGACACAGTTTTCTCCTTGCCTGTTGCTGAGCCAAGCAGAGTGGATTGGCATATTTGCTGACTTGATGGCGCAAAACCCCACAAAAGCAAAACAACCTTTTATCAGCACAAAAATATACCAAAAGATGCTAACTCTGTTCAATACACTTGTAAATTCATTCTAGAATATGAAGGAATGTAAAAATAAATGCTCCATTGATGGCTAATCTCCCAATACACAATTTTTTATGTAAGACAGTGCTCTCAAGTGATAAATGGCAAAGTTTCCTGAAAGTTCTAGGGAAAATTACTCTGAGGACCCCTATCTTGTTAAGTTACCATAGTAGTAAAATCTCAACCTACTAAGGTAACTTTCTAAACAGGTCAGACTTGAAATTCTATGTAGCAAACCTCTAAATATAAAGAATATCAGAGTCTAAATTGTAGAAATCCAACAGCTTTGAGGACTTTTAAAATATTGAAACAACTGCTATAAATGGAAAACAGTCCTAACAATTTTAATTCATGCAGTATTACAGCTAGAGAGACTATATGGTGATTTATGAAGGGCATGTTTTTGAGCTGGGTTTTGGAATTTTTGCATGAAAGGTGTATTTTTGCTCAGAATGCTTGCATCTTCAAAGACCCATGAGTTTGGCTGTAGAAGCATACAGCATTTGGTTTGGAAATATATGAAAGAAACACTACTATGCCTTAAGAACATGATTTAACTGTCAATTTGCTTTGATACATAGATTTAATTTTTAAGTCAGTTTATATATGCTACTCACTGGAGGCACCCACCTCACTGCTTTAAAAATTTCTGAAGATTTGAGATTATCTCCGTGTAGTTGTCAGCAATAAATAGACACCAAAGGCAACTAGGATATTATCTTTTTTAGTGCTGAGTTCCTTAATTTAATGACATCTCCTCAATTCTATTTAATCTCAAGTGTACTGGGAACTGAATAAAGAAAAGAACAAATGAATGAAGTCAAATGTAACATAGACAATGTTTCTGGAATAGCTACTAAATTCATCCTCTTCAAAGAATAGGATCTAAAAAATATATAAGAAAACATGATTTCTGAAATCAAAAAGTACAATCAAGTGGAAGAAGATAAATATACCCCTGTGATTCATCCAGAGACTGACTACAAAGCAGTGTGTGAGCAAGTACAAGATTGTTTAGTATACACTGAGTGTGCAATTGCTAAAGAGATGATGAGCAGATAGGCATCAGCCCTAGGCAAATGGTGGTCTCTCTCCTCTCCTGAGGCTCCTCCCTACCATTTCAACTCTCCTCTTACCAGGGAACTTGCTCTCCTAGAGTCCCATCACTTGTTGAACCAGTACAAGAGAAATCTATGGGATCCAGGACTTTCCCCTGTATCTCCTTTGGAACCAAAATTTGTTTTATTTCCTCTTGGACCTAAGTAGCAACTATGCCTTAATACCCTTTCGTTAGAGGGAGAAGATGAGTTTGATAGGTAGGTGACCTTTTAGTGCCTCTCAAATCATTGCACATAAGCAACTTTCCTGTCTGCTGCCTCCATCTGTAATCAACAGAGACATCTGAGAACAAAGAAGAGTAAAAAACACGTTTCTAAAAGAACTGTTTTTGTATGTGAGACGTAGGAGAAATCCTAATGCTCTAGCCTTCAGGGATTTGATGAGAAGGGTGGGTTCTTGCCTCGGGCACAAAATTTAAGTGGGCACCAAATATCACAATAATCAAGAAAGATGATATTTTAATGCAATATTTTTAAAAATAAATATGTACACACAAAAAATCCATGATTTAAAAATATCAAAAATTTAAATAAAGACAGAATCAATATTACTGATTTTTCTTTTGCATCAAGTTCCAGTATGGCTTGACATGGCAAGATTACTAATCCTATCTTTCAAAAAAATTTTGTTTTGTTCATCATCTATTTTCCTGCATTAATTTTAACTTTAAAAAATGTTTTATTAAAACGTTATATGTCTTGATCATTGAGATTTTTTTTTCATGCCCTGCCCCTTAAATTTGGCACATACTCATTCAACCATTGATGATAAAGGGGGAAAAAGGGGGAAAAAAAATAATGTGGGGGACAAGATGGTGAATGTAGCTTCCAATAATGTCAAAACATTAAAGTGAGTTTTCCTGGAATGAAACAGTGATTAAAAAGCCAGAAAGAAAATAATAGGTCAGGAATATAGTTATACATTTGGGAAATCTCACAGCCACAAGAGGGCATCAAGTAGAATTGTGAGAAAATGTACACTCCAATAGAGTACGGAAACAAAAGAACAGAGGACCAAGGATTAATCTAAGGAGTTACTATTAGTTCTAAATGACAGATCTTTCTCTAGCTGATTATCACATCCAAAGCATGACATAGTCTAGAACGTGGTTCTTAAACTTGCATGTGCATCTGAATCATCTGGAGGGCTTTGTGAAATGCGGATCATTGGTCACACTCCCAGGATTCTATGTCAGAAGATGTGGCTTAGGGCCTGAGAATATGCATGTCTGGCAAGTTCCCAGGAGATACTGATACTTCTGGGCCAAGGGCCATACCTTGAGAACCACTGGACTAGAATAAAAAGGCTCTTTACAACAGAGTGGTTCATTTAAAAGTATATGTAGTAAAATGCCCTATGCAGAAATCAAATTGTATCATTTCTTACTATTAAAACTCTTTAGGAAGAAACGAAAGTAATTATTCCACCTCCCCTCTGAGACCAGACAATAATGGCAAGGAATAAAGCTAGTGGGAAAACAACCATAGAGAGTGGTGGGGATCGTAAACTGGAGACTGTGCACAGTCTAAAGGTATTGAAGTCTCATTAAGACAAAATTAATCACTATGTGAGACAGATAATTTGTACCTTTGATATTCTGGACCCAACAAGAATATTAAACTGAATTGCCTGAAAAAGAAAGTGTTTGGAGGTGTGGTGGTTTAGAATTTGATAAGAGGAGCAACCAGTTTCCTGGAAATTGGTTTGATTCTTGCAACTAAGGAGAAAAGGAGGATCCGTTTGCAGAAGTGACATAGATCAGAGCCTGTTAGAAAGTAGCCCCTTGCTACTGGAAAACTGGGAACTATGTCCCGCAACTTAGGAAGCTTTAGTAAAGGTCACCTAGTCACTTGAGGCTAGAAAAACTGGAACTGCCTGAGATCTGCTCGTATTTGAACAAACCATTAAAACATGGGCTATGGCAGCCACAAGCAAGCAGAGATTGATGAATGGTGCTGCCCTTCATTTTCCTGTACCCCACAAATACTAGGGTCCTCATATAACCCAAGAAAGGGAAGGGGGGCCTGAAAATTACTGAATTTGGACTTCTTATCAATCTTGTAAAATAAAAACCTCAAGCTGTATTTAATATAATCTAGCAAAATGGGGAGATGTGACATTTCTTACATTCCGAGTGTTATGGAGCAACCCATAATTTCTTTAGTTAGAAAAGACAATTTGATAGCAAACCAGCCTAATAATCTGCAGCACTAGCTTGACAACTGGTGGTTTACAGAGTAATGTATGGAACCCAATCTGTCCCCCCCCCCCCCCCCCGCCAAGAATTTACTGAGAAGCCATCAGTTCCATTCCTGTTTCCTTCAGCATGAGCTGGTACAACCTGTTTTTCACATTGCAAAGGATGAGTCATCTGAGAATTATATAACAGTATGGAGCATGCCAAGCAAGTTACCAACAAGGGATATGTCTCATGGTTAGACATGGGTGCCTGATCGGATCTCAGTATAAAAGAAGCTTTCGAGCAGGCTGCCTGAGCTTCATTTTTAGCCTTACAAACCATGGTACATGGTGAGATTCACCAGATGATAAAATGACCAATAAACTGAGATAATTCAGCAGAAGCAGGGGCTCAGAACCAGATGTATGCAGATGCTGTGGTCTGAATGTTTGTATCCCCCCAAATTTCACGTGTTGAAACCTAACCATCAATGTGATGGTATTAGGAGATGGGGCCTTTGGGAGGCAGCTAGATCATGAGGACAGAACCCTCATGAACGGAATTACTGCCCTCATAAAAGAGGCCCAGAGAGCTAACTCGCCCCTTCTTGCATGTGAGGACACAGCCAGAGGGTACTACCATCTATGAACCAGGAAGTGGGCCCTCACTAGACGCCAAATCTGCTGGCACCTTGATCTTGAACTTTCCGCCTCTAGAACTATGAGAAATAAATTTCTACTGTTTACAAGCCACCTAGTATATGGTATTTTGTTACAGCAGCCCAAAAAGATTAAGATAGCAGGTAAGCAGTAAGCCATCTCCACCTTCTGGAACAGGTGTCTGTAAACTATGCACATGGGCCAAATCTGGACACCATCTACCTCTGTAAAGAAAGTGTTATTGGAATACAACTGCTCATTTGTTCACATGTTTCCTCTAGCTGCTTTCACACTTCAGTAGCAGAGTTGAGTAGTTATGATGGAGACTGTTTGGTCTACAAAGCCAAGAATATGTGCTATGTGGCCCTTTACAGAAAAATTTGCTGACCCTTGCTCTAGAGAGAGAGAGAGAGCAATTCAGAGGCTCCCACTTCACTAAATTCCCCTGAATTATGGTCCAATTAAAATTTATTTACATTTCAAAGGCCAGGGTACCTCAGTGATATCTGGTCATGATAATATTTGTGGACAGATTTGACAGAAAATATCAATATCCTTAACCTGGAGAAATCTGAATGTAGAGTCCCCATCTGTATTAGCCCATTTCTGTTGCTTATGACAGAATACTTGAAACTGGGTAATTTACAAAGAACAGAGATTTATTTGGCTCACAATTCAGGGACAGCTGCATCTGGTGCGGGCCTCAGGCTGCTTCTACTCATGGTGGAAAATGGCAGGCAGGCAGCTGGTGAGTGCAGAATCACATGGCAAGAGAGGAAACAAGAGAGACAGGGAGAGGACATGCCAGTGTCCTTTAAACAACCAGCTCTCATGGGAACTAATAGAGCAACAACTCACTGACTACCCCACCCCCTGAGGGCATCAATCTATCAATGAGGGATCTGCCCCATGACCCAAACCACTCCCAACATTGCCAAGTTGAGGACCAGATTTTGACATGAGCATTGGGGGTACAACATATCCAAACTCTATCACCATCTAATGGTGACTTTCAACCTGTTTTTAGGGTTCAGACTTTAGTAATTGGTCCCAAACTTCAGGTCTTCCTATTCCTCTAGCTGGATTCCAAGTTGGAGGAATTACTACCATGGTCTTCCCATAGTTGTCCCATAGAGTAGCAGGTTGCTTTCTGGCCCTGCCCAGCATTACTGTGTGTAGGTCAAATGAAGAAATTGGCAAGTTTGTCCTCCCAGTTCTTTCCTTGGAAGCATCTCAATTTCAGTGCCCTAGTATCCTCATATTCTTTTCTGATCAAAACATGCCCTTAGGAGAAAACTTCTGAAAATCACTCACAGTAGAAGACAAATAATATATCCAAGTCCTAGAAGCATCAGCAAGTAAGTGAGATAAAGAAATTTTTCTTTCATTCTCTCTCTTTTTGAGGTGAGGATATAAAGACACAGAAAACAACAAAAACAAAAAACGGCAAATAGGCTAGTAGCTTCTCCCCTAAGAGTTAGCTCTTTTGTGATTGATCTATAACCCAAGAACCTTTTCATGGAAGTCACCCAGATTGCTCAATAAAAGTGAAGATTGTGATGTCCCTCCTGGACCTATTGAATCAGAATATCTGGAGATAAGTCCCAGGAAACTTCATTTTCAACAAGCACAATCCATTTGCATGATTCTTATGTTGAGTGAAGTTTGAAAACCATTGTACTAGACTGCATGCAGCTGTCCCATTGTCCTGCCCACAGGACTTGTATCTTGATGAGCAATGGTGATGGGCTGGCCATGTTCCAGGATCTGACATTGCTCAGGCTGATTGGTCATTTAATAGCCATTGACTTTTTGGTGAGTGACAAATTTCTCACATTTCTCTCTGATGGGGACAGGTCTTCGTGTAATGTTTAGGAAAGTACAATGCACGTTTACGTTTCTTTTCACATTAACTGCACAAGGAAATGCTATAAGGTAGTTATTAGTATGTTTCAGGAAATTTACTCAGTTTCCTTTATTATAAGATGGGGATTTTAATAAAGCTTATGTCAAAATGTTGTGAGAATTCATTGAGATATTGTGCTTAAAGTGCATAGCATGCAGAAGGTAGACTCATTGTTAATATTATTTCAGATGAGAAAATTAAAGCTTAGAACTTTTATTGAATAGATCAGTCATACAAGTGTACATTTTGATTCCAGATATAAGACGGACTTCCTTGAGGATTTATTGAAGAGCCAGTGGTGTGGTGGTGAATTACACAGTTTTTGTTTGTCCAGGGAAGATACTATTTCTTCTTTGTTTCTGAAGGATAGCTTTGCTGGATATGGTATTCTTGGTTGACAGTTGTGTTTTTTTTTTTTTTTTCCTTTTAGCACTTTGAATATATCATTGCATGTTCTCCCAGCCTGTAGGATTTCTTTTGAGAAGTCTGCTGTTAGTCTGATGGGGATTTCCTTATAGGTGATTTAACATTTTTGCTGTTTTTAGAATTCTTTTTGTCTTTAACTTTGATAATTTGACTATTTTGTATCTTGGGGAGGTCCTTTTTGGGTTGAATCTGTTTGGGCATCTCTGAGCTTCTTGCATCTGGGAGACCATAATTCTCCCAATACTTGGGAAGCTTTTGGCTACCATTTATTAAACAAGCTTTTAATGCCTTTTCCTTTCTCTTCCCCTTCTGGTACTCCCATAATATGTGTGTTTGTATGCTTAAGGTTGTCAGATAGATCTTGTAGGCTATCTTCACTTTTTAAAATTCTTTTTTCTTTTTTGGTCCAACTGGGTTAATTCAAAAAGCCTATCTTCTAGTTCAGAACTTCTTTCTTCTGCTTATTCTAGCCCATTGTGTGAGCTCTTGGTTGTGTTTGTTATTTCACTGAATGAATTCTTCAGTTCTAGGATTTCTGCTTAGTTATTTTTTATAATTTGTATCTCTTTGTTTAATTTCTCATACACATCCTATATTGTTTTTTCAACTTCATTGTGATTTCCTTTTTTTGGGGGGGGGGGGTCATGTTATGTTTCCTTAAGATTGCCATTTGGGATTCCTCTTCAGGCATTTCACCAGTTTCCTGTTGTTCTGTTGTTGGGGGTCTGGTATTAGAGAGTAATTATCTTCTTTAAGGGAAGTTGTGTTTCCCTGTTTTTTCATGCTTTTCATATCTCTGCATCAATTTCTTGGCATCTGGTGTAGTTTCTTCTTTTAATTTTTGGAGTAGCTTTTGAAGGGAGATACTCTTACCTGTAAAAGTATTCTATATTGAGAGTCGGCTTGGGTGTTGTACATTTGGTTCTGGGTGAGCACAGTAGTAAATACTGGCTTGCTCCTCACACCCTCTCCACTGGTACAGGTGGGCTCACTGTGTCAGGCAGGCCTCTGAGCTCCTGGGTAAAGCCGGCAAGGATCCAAGTAACCAGTGCAGGCAATCAGCACAGTCCCTGCTCATTGTCTGCTGGGGTGGGGAGGACACGGAATTGGGCAGGGATCTGAGCTCCCTGGGGAAGAGTGTCATGGATCCAAGTGGCCAGCATGCTCTCCCTACTCTTTGCTAACGCAGGCTCGTCTGCTATGGTAGTCAGGACTGCAAGCTCCCAGGTAAGGTGGGCATGGATCCAGTCAACCAGCATAGGTGAGTGGCTTAGTCCCTGCTTGCTGTTCACTGGCAGGGGAGGCATTGAGTTGGGCAGGGTTCTGGGCTCCAAATACTCAGGCAGCTGGTTCACTCCTCCAGCACTCTCTGCTGGGGGCCAGGCTGGGACTGGGGTGGCAGGACTCTGAGATCCCTTGGCTCCTATCCCAAAATTGCCATGTCCAGCAGCAGCCCAAGACCAAGGGGGTGGGGGAGACTCAGACTGTACTTCCTGCTGGAAAAATACAGTCATGTGGGCTCTTAGTAGCTCCCCATGCTATCCATGAGGCCGTGTACTCATTGTCTACAAAGGCCATGTGGTTACTTTGCAGCCTGATTTGCAGATGTCTGCGGTGGAGAGCCAGCCAACACTCCCACCACCTCCATGTACCTTGTCCCAGCAGTGCATAGTCTCTTCAGTCTTCATGGTGGTCTTGGGCAGGTGCTTCCCCTGTCTTTCTATGTTGCTGTCTCCAGTTTCCAGATCTTGCGAGGGTTTCCTTACTGTTTTGCTGGATTCTATTGTTTTCTCCTAGACACTCTACAGATAACTTATCTACTTGTTGTTTTGGACATTTTTGCATTAGAGGTGAGGGCTGGCTGCCTCTAGTCAGCCATCTTGCCAGAAAAATTAAAACAGAAACGGTTAACTTCTTATGAAAGCTGAGGCATTGAAAATTAAAACAATGATTTCAAAAAAGAGAAAACCCCTCTGAATATTTGGTTTTTCATTCTCTTCTTGAGCTGCCTCAACCCTAACTGTGCAGCACCACTATTTTGTATGTGGCTTTAGACTGCATTCACTGTGACCAGAGAAAAATCACCCAAGATTTGAAGGTAAGAAGTAATAATAACTTAATATAGCCTTTCTAAGGGCCAGAAAGTGCTCTAAGTACTTTCCATTTATTAAATCACTTAATCCTTACAGTAACCCTGTGAGATAGGTACTGTTTTCACCCCATTTTACAGATCAGGACACTGAGGCTTTGAAAAATACAGTAACTCTCCTATGATAAGTTTCAAATCCAGATTATCTAGCTAAAGAGTCGGTACTCTTAACTACTGCACAAAATTGCCTCTCAATAGATACGTAAGTGATTGTATGTGTGTTGTGTTTGTGTGTGTGTGTGTTTTCGGTGGGGTGGGGGTGGTTAAAGCATAAAGCTGTTTTTTAACACATACTATACATACTTTTCTGCAGTGCTTTTTCATGTTCAACAGTACATCTTGGAGACAGCTCTGGCCACATAATTTTCTGGACCCAGTGCAAAATGAAAATGCCCCCTGTCCAAAAATTACTAACAGCATCAAGAAAGCAGCAGCCGAGTATGAAACCAAGCATAGGGCCTTTTAAGTGCAGGCCCTGTGTGACTGCCCACGGGTCACATGCTTATGAAGTTAGCCCACTGTGGACATCATAGAACCCAGAATGTTTGCCTCTAAATCTTGTCACAACCGTAGCTTCTTCTCACTAACTGATCATTAGCTGATCATAGAAGTAGATGCCAACTTCATGCCAAAACCCAGGGACATGCCAACTTTTTTGTTATGGTTGTCAACTTAAAGGAGGAGAGGTAATAAGTGCACCCACACAGCTTCTGCTGCTGACTAAGACAGAGAGAAAACAAGTCTGGCTGCATAAATATATGGGTAGAGATCTGGAGATTAGAAATCTTTAGTCTGTAGATACCTTGCCTTGTATCTTTTGCTTTATTTTTAGCAAGATAATTTAGTTCACTAATATTGACAAGATCCACACTAAACTCTTCCTCCTTGCCATTCCCTCCCTGCACCAAAGCCAAAATTATTCCCACCACAATTGGGCTATAATTTCAAGTATTAAGCTCCTTTACCCAAATAGCATTGAAAAGTTGGATGGCTAGACTCTGCAGTATTTCGTATCATTTGGATTTTCCCTTGCCTTTGAAGGGGAAAACAGGAACCATCTTAAGAGCTTTGGCTCAGCTGACCACCCTGATAAGGTCAGGAGCTATCCACCGAGGAAGACCCTCCATACTTTTTCCTGTCCTGCCGGTGGAAGATTTACTTTGTCCTTATCCCTTCTGCATTTCCCAGCTGATGACCTAGTGAATTGGGGAATTAATTTGACACCTTTTTCACAAGCTGATTAAACATAGAGTTGACAACAGGATTAACTCCATAACTAGAGTGCCTACAGAGCATGAGGCACTGGCCAGGCAAAGAAAACCCAATTCACAGTCATCCAGAAGGTTACAGACAAGAAAAAAGAAACCAAGAGGAAAATTTCCAGAACATTTCCACTTAGAAGCACGATGAAACTTGTTGACTAAGGTAGCAACGTTATCTAGGGCATGCATTTGACAATCTGGCACAGGTGACGAAACTGACAAACACACACAAGAAATGAGCACAACATTATCTGTAAATTGGTCCTGATTGAATACTTCATGTCATCAAGGGAATAGAGGCAATGAAAGAAAAGCCTTATATCTCTGCAAAGAAAAGAATTTCTGTCAGAAATGAGACTAGGAAATAAAAGAGGAAAATGTCTTAAGAGAGATCACTACGCCTTATGTAAAGTACATATTGTAAAAGGAAAAGGGAAAAGCAGCTTAATTCTGAAACTCTATTCAGTGTAATTTTGTGTAAGCTGTTCTCTAAGAGAGAGATTGAACCCTAATCAACCAGCATCTTTTTCCAGATGGCTCAAAGTATGCCTTAATCTGTTTTTTAAAAGAGGGTGGGGATGATTCTTTACTATGAGGAAAGGCACGTATTGAGATTTGATCAAAGGATTTTGCCAATACATATTTATAAACTTGAAGAGCGCTCTCAGAATGGTTTGCAAGGGTTTTCCCTTTACTCAGTCTCTGCCCAGCATTTGTTGGCTCATGATTGCTGAGATGATGAAATTCTGATTCTTGAGTAGCTAAATGGTAAGTACACCTCTTTTTTATTTATTTTTAACAAGAGACCCTTAATCAATACTTGTTGAATGAATGAAAATAAAGAGTCCCACATCCCCATATCCAAAGCTGTACCAGTTGACAAAGGATAACTGGAGGAGGAAGGCCAGGTTGGCTTGCACAGCTGAAGGCAAGGAGCCACCATTCCATCCTTGTCTACACAGACTAGTTTGATGTGGACATGGCTGCAAGATTTGATCCTGTGGCACTTCCAGCTTTATGAGCACTTTCAGCAGTTTTCCTTATAAACACAGTAACAAGGCTTTACCTAAAACAATCCCACTGTGCCAACAATGAAATCATAAATGCTGGGGGAAAGGATTCCTGAGAAAGGATTCCTGGACATCACACTTATCCATCCATTCGTTTCTCCATCCAAGTATTTAATGAGCATCTACTAAGTCTCAGACATTGTGCTAAGATCCTGAGGATATACAGGTCAAAAAAAAAAATAGCATACTCCTTCTGCCACTTCAAATTTACAATCTCGTGGGAATAATTCAATTATAATAGAGTTTGTTGAGAACTATGATGCCATTATTATGGGAGTGCTTTTGAAGGATACTTAATCCAGACTTGGGGAGTCTTCCCAGAGAAGAGGCAAAGAAGCATAGACCTTATATATGACTATGACCTAGCCAAGCAAAAGGTGGCAAAGATTATTCTAGTCAAAGGGAATAATAGCATTTTCAAAAGGCCAAAGGCAAGTCCAGGGAGAGGCATGCCGGGATCTAACTTGGCTTCATGATGTGTGGGGGTAGAGTGGGCGGTGGGGCGGACATGAGGCGATGGGATTGGAAGGGTGGAGAGGACAGCAAGAAGTCACCCATTCTCTTGTACTTGGATGGGGATCTACATTTAATTGAATTAAATTCTGCAAACTCGAATCGTGCTGTGTGCTGCCAGAAATAAAAGGATCTGCAGGAAGATGTCTCTGCCCTCAAGGAGCTTGAGTCAATAGCAAACTCTCAGGGTCCAGGATCTATGTCAAATCACAGAACAGACAATCCATGAGATGGGAGGTGTCCTACAATGATACTGAGCACTGATTCAGACATGCTGGCTTGTGAAGGAAGGATAATCTTGTTCTTTCATGTACGTGATTTTAGCTGTGATGTGTGGGTGTGTATGTGTATACGTTTAAAGCACACCAGGAGAGATTCTTGAACTCTCTGTGTTCTACCAACATTAAAAAATAAAGGTGATCTAATGAAATTATCAATCAAAATAATGTCTTCTGAATTCTAGAGATATTAAGATGGACATTCTATCATAGAAGACAATTACAACGTGTGTTTTGTGATACAGTAGCAACAGTTGGAACTTAAAAACTTGAAAAGTTCACCTCCAAGTTTTCTTTCTTTAGGTAGGAGTTTGAAAAACCTGAACCCCATCTGATTTGATAAAGCAAATAGAGTATCGTTTTCCCCTCAAAGTCCGTATGTTTGACTGATCTATAATCTAAAGAATCTTCTAGGACTTCCCAAAAGTTTTTGAAGAGATTTGCAATTGCAGAGATGTAAAAATAAAGGCAGTGTGTATTTTAAAGTCATGCATATTTAAATGAATGTACTGAAGCCAACACGAAATGCCAAGCCACTCATCATCATGCAGGAAAATTGGAGATAGTAAATAATATTCTCTTTTTAGTATGATTTTGGTGGGATGATAATAGGCTTTTTCGTAAGGTCTTTTCTGTACACTTATCAGATAGACTCCGGTTCCAACCTTAATCAGAGCCGTGATTTGTTAATTTTCAGAGAACAAGTTGTTTAAACAGAGAGCTACACAGCCAATTACAACTAAACAAACAAACTAATTACAATAATAACTTTGAAAACCACTACTAGACTGAAGCTTCCCAAACCCTGATCAGAAGACTCCTGGAGCTACTGCAAAAACACTTCAAACCCATGTATTTGCCAACCAATGTCTCCATACTAAACAAGTAATCTTATGCAGATCTTTGTGCTATCTCCTCAAAATATATTCAGATAGCTTTATGTCTTCATAAGTGGAAAACAAGAGTTATTTAATTTACAACAATTTTCTGGTCATATGTTCTTGAGCAACATATCTAGAACTACAATTATGAGATACGTTTAAGCATTTTTACCTTAAAAAAGAATGCTTATTCTGCAGAGAAGGCCTGTTTAGCTCTTTCTGCAAGTGAGAGAACTATCTTTTTGTTGTTCTAATTTACAGGCTACTTGTAAGCATATTATACACAACATTGCAAATAAATAGTTTAAGGATATAATTAAGCCCTGCAGAATTTTAGCTGGTCTATGTACTGTGCCTTTGCACTGTCCTCCACCTACACAGAGTCCCACAAAAATGCGAAGGCTGTTAAAAAAAAAAAAGAAACATATCACCTTGTCTGCTAAGAAGTGCAAAACTGTATCTTAATCTCAATTGCAGCAACTTTCCTTGGTCTCATTTATCAGATAATGTCATCACCTTCTTCCACAGCAGGATGCTTTCATGCTGTTTTTAAAGATGTAATTACTCATGTGACTCACTGCAAGCTATCTCAAATTTTTTTTTGGAAGTAGGTGTGGCATGAATAATAAACTAATTATCATGCAAGGTTGCATAAGAAATATATTCTATTATAAAGCAAGAGTTCTTAAAAACATATGAAATTTTTTTCTGAATAATGTGTCCCACTAGGCCTAAATCTTTGTCAGAATGAGAAATGAAGTTTTCAATGTCAGGCAAACAAAATTAATTCAACACCTATCGGCCGTTACATATCTGCTGTTTGGTGCTAGGAAACAAAGATAAATTAGAATCACCTGGCATGTTCTTACTCTATATTAACTCAGAAAATGATAGGGGTGGGGACGGGAAAGTCTTCTGTGGCCATGTTTGCAATTTCAGTTTTGCTTTTGTTTGAAGTGTACAGAAGCAGGGAAAAGACAGCAGTGAAATTTTTATGGCACTTGGGGAAGTGGAGAATGAATCAAGAAAGTTCGCTTCACCAAAGAGACATTTGAGATGTCTGAAAGGATTAGCTGTATTTTACCACGCAAAGAAGAGAGGGAGGTTACTCCAGGGGAAGAAATCAGTGTGAACAAAGGCACTGTCCCAGATTTCCTTCTACTTCTGTGACCGTTTTCTTAGCTCTTCCTCCTTGACCCATCCTTAAAAAACTGGGGACTCACTTATCCCCAAGCACTACAAGCAAGTCATCAGCAATCCCATCCACACCCAGGAATGGCTTGATTCCCATCTTTATGTTAATGACAACTAAATATGTATCTGTAGCCCCAATCTCTCTGCTTAACTCCAGATGAATATAACCAAACCCTTCGCGACATCTCTTCTTTGGTATCTCACAGATCCCTCAAGCTCAACATGTTCAGAACTGAATTCCTCTCCTCCTCATACTGTTCCTCTTCTAGTTTTCCTGTTTTGGTTACCGGCACTACAGTCCCCCAGGCGCTCACACCAAACACCTGGGAGTCACCCGTACCTCCTCCCCTTTTCTCACCCACAGCTTCCATCCGATAAATTGCCAGATTCTGTCATACGGTCTCGGAAGTAGTCCATGAAGCTGCCCACTCTCTCTGTGCCTATTATAGCCATATTACTCTCAGCCACATCTCTGTCCTAAATTACTGAGTAGTAACTACCCAGAAGATGGTGAGGAGGGGTAAACAGGAGTGTGAGACATGGAAATGGTCACGCCAGAAATGGGGCCCGGAGGTTAAAGTGTCATGCCAGGGACCACCTGGTGTTATGCGTTGTTGTCAGTTACAGTGAGTCTGCTGTGTCTGAAAGCTATAAACTGAACAAGCATAGCACAGGATACTCCTGTCTGGTAGGGAGGTAGTACCAGTGCTCTTAGCAAATCCATTTGTCTTAGACCAAAGTGATGCTCTCTCTGGTCTAACAATGGAGCCTCCTGATGTGTAGGAGATGAGGTTGCTCTCTGCTCCTCCTGGTTTCCAACATTAATTGGTCTCTCTAAGGGACTTCATGACAGATATGCAATGCTCCTGTCTCAGGGATTCAGTGAAAATTATATTCAATTAGTGAATGAATGAATGAACCATTATTTCCTCATTCGAGAACTGTTGGCTTAAAGCCTTTTTCCATTTATCTTTGTGCTGAATGAATTTGTAAACGCTTACTTTATAATAAAAAAGGTAATCATATATGTGTCACAGTTGCTGCAAAAAGATTTTTCCTAGTTTTGTATGTGTGTATTTACATAAGCAAATTTGTCTACATGTAGCCTGGTCATCTTTTCTCTTTCAGACACAGTAATCTTTCCTATTTTGGCATATGCCCTGAGCACTTGGAAATCTCTAAATGGACTAGGGCAAGGGAGTCCAGTCCAGAAGGGTAATTTAGATCATAATAAGACATGACCCAAAACTAAATACTATAATTCCGGCAGGGCTTTTCACTTTAACATAAAACAATTCCACATTTAAAAAAATTTCTTTAAACATGATGTATACTCAGGTAACGGAACGTTTGGAATAAGTTTTTAGTATAACTTATTTCACTTGAGTATGTCTATTTTCAGAATGGCCATTGTGCCAAGGACAAGTTGATCAAGTGACTTCCCGTAAGTGTGTTGGCAATCCACCCTGATGACACACTGCCAGTTATCAAAAGCACACTCAAGTTTAGTAGGACTGAAGCCTAAGTCTACAGGGCTGAGACCACTGTGCTTTGAAAACAGACCCCAGTGTGCTGAACCCTGTATGGATATTGGTCTTGAGTCTGTTGAATTCATTTAAAACAGTTATTTTTATTATTATTAAAGTTCATCATTGTAAAAGATGTTAATGGTAAAAAAAAATTAACTTTCTTCTTTAGTCCCTCAACTCACCCCCTTTCCCATAAATATACATAATATAGGCTTTTTATCCAAATAACATTATAATATACATATTGTTCTACATCTTGCTTTTCTCCACTTAATAATATATGCTTTATATGTTTATAACATATTACAATACTCTGTATATTGCTAATTTTTATATTGATAAACACTACAACATGTTGATAAGCTTCTAGTAAATATAACTAAGAGGAAAGTTAACACAAAATCAAGGAAATATGTCAGTGAAATAACTAGTAACTACAGATAGAAAATTTAAAGATTTTTAATTGGGGGGAGCCCAACTTCATAAAAATAAAGTTGAAAGTTAAAATAAATGGGTGATTTTCCAATAAACATTCAGATAATTTATAAGTTTGTTATGGTATCATGGATGCAGAGGACCTTTTAAATTCAGGATACACTAAGCCCAAGTAGGTCTAGCTGATCCTCTTCCCAGAGTCGCCACACTTGCCTAACGAGGTATTACACCTCCAATAAACTCACTGTGCTGTATCTGCTAAATGCCCAGCACTCAATAAAGAGCTGTGGAATGAAGGAATCCACTATGCAGAGTGAATCGGCAATTAACATTGCAATCTCACTTTCTGAAGTCCTTTCCTTTATGGGAATATCACCCATGGCTCCTATAACTGCCTCCATGTGCAATTTATATGTTAAAATTTCTTTAAGGCCAGCCCGTGGCTCACTTGGGAGAGTGCGGTGCTGCTAACACCAAGGCCACGGGTTCGGACCCTATATAGGGATGGCTGGTTCGCTCACTGGCTGAACGTGGTGCTGACAACACCAAGCCAAAGGTTAAGATCCCCTTACCGGTCATCTTTAAAAAAAAAAAAAAAAAAATTCTTTAGCCCTGCTGTCATTAGGATTAGAGACACATTCTGATTTAGTAGGAGCTTATTTTCATGATTATCCCTATGCTCTTCTGCCCAAATTAACTGAAGATAATCGAATCCTTCCCAGCTACATCAGACTTCATGGGTTATCAATTTTCTCCCTGATGATTAATATTAATATCTTTTGGGAGGGGATAGTATAAGGACAGTGAAGCCTTTTGACATTGATCTGGAGTCAGGTGGCCCTCCTTATGCAGGTGGCTAAGTCCAAAATATTGATTTTTGTATGAAACTTTAGTATTTATACAGTTCTTAAGGTAGCTTCTAATTATTTGACAATGACAGGGCAGATATTAATTCTGCTCTGCTAAGACGCTTAACATTACCTTTTACTTAGTTTGATGCTTTGTTTGCTAGGAAGGAGAGAGAAGACCGATCCTATGGCATCTAGCAAAAGGACCCTCAGTTTATTTGGGGTTGTGACTAGATGAAAGTTGAAATTAGATTTCAGTAGATGAGATGGGTTTCATATATGAGGCAGAAAAATAAATGTGATCATTATAACTGGTCAGAGATCTTCAACAGTAAAAAGAAAAAAAAAAAGAGAGAGGAAAAACATGTACATCTCACTATTTCAAGGAGCAGAGTAGCCGTCTCTGAGTTTTATGATGTGGTTTAATTGATAGAGAGGACTGGAAATCAAGACATCTTGGTTCTATTCCCATCATTTGAATGCTTTTACATTGCTCTTTCTGACTTTGGCTTTTTAAGACAATTGACTGTGACTTGATCAAAATATCCTCAGTGTTCAGTGGTTTCAGAGCCCTGTAACCACTATCAAAGAACAAGCAAACTAAGTAAGTCATTACATCCTAAAGTACTTCTTAATTCAGAAATCAAGCAACTAAATGTAGGCAAGAGATTTAAAAGTCCATAATGATATCAGCTTAAATGAGGCTTCTGGAGTTATGTTGTTAAAATGCTGCAGTATTCTGTTATTCAACAGCTACTAGAAAAACTGGAACCCACAGGCAGTCAAGAAAGTGCTCTTTATCATTGCCTAGGGCTTGCTCCAGGTGGAGCTAATTTTGCTATTTTTATTATATGGAAGAGAGATGATCACCCCAATTCCTTCTCCCTTGCTGCGGCCTCAGAGATTGAAGCACCTGAGAGAAGAAGGTTCTCCAGTTTCAGGTCATCGGACACCTCCAGCTGCAGCCTTGACCTCTAAAGTCTCCAGGCCACTTAGAACTGCAATGTCTGGAGCAGTGGCTCTCAGCTCTCCCTGCACATTATTATCAATTGAGGCAGTTAAAAAATTACTATTGGGAGTTCCGGTCAAGACGGTGGAATAGACTGTCCCCAGCATCACTCTCTCCCACAAATCAACCAATTTACAACTATAAAAATGAAACATTAGCCAAGCCGGGGCCGCTGGAGCTCAGGGGAAGTGGAGCAGAGACCTACGGAGCTCATGAAGGCGGGAGAAGCCAGGATGAGAGAAAGAACTGCTCGGAGAGTTTCGGGCCACAGCCACTTTCATGCTAGAGCTGCTGAGCGCACAGAGCAGGAGCCGGCAGAAGCCACAGCCATGCCCTTCGGATGGAGTTACTTGGAGGCAGGAGGGGAGAAGAGGAACTTGGTGGCCCCCAGGACAGCAAGACCGCTGAAAGGGTTCCCATGGATCCATGCAGGAGCAAGGAGCCAGAACAGCTGAAAAAGGGGAGCCATTCAGAGGCTGGTGAGTCATTGTAAGGGTCTGGGGCAGGGCCCATTCCATGGAAAGTGTTTGCAGCACAGGCCATGGGGGAGATGTGCCCACCAGGAGAACACTAGGGCACAGCAAGGACAGCCGATCCGCCCCCCAATCAGTGCAGGACCATACAGAGGAGACTGGTTGGGAATGCAGAATGGCATGGGGTGCAGTTTGATAAAAAAAACTCAGGCCCAGATCAGAGTTATTACACTACCCAGATCCACCGAGTCTCTGGAGAGCCAGAAGTACCTATAAGGTCAGCCATTAAATCCTGAGCTGCACAAAAAGCCTTCCCTAGGAAAACAGCAGCAAAGCAGCAATTTAGCTCAACCACACAGCTCAAGTACTGGTTCCCACAGGAAGTTCCCCTGTGTTAGAAGTAAGCAAGCAACAAAAAATTAGTTCTGGCCCAGGCATACCACCAATGCCTTGGGGCCCTCCAGGTAACATGAGGCATGGAGCCAGGGGCAGGACCCCCGTCCACAACCATCACACCACCAGCACCTTGGGGCCCTCCCAGGGACCCAAGGTATGGAGTCGGGGACTGGAGCCCACTCTCACAATCAGGCACACTGTGCCAATGCCACAGGGCCCACCAAGGACCTGAGGTATGGAGTCAGGGACCAGACACCCCTCCCACAACCAGGCACACCTCATCAGTGCCTTGGGGCCCACCTGGGGACCTGAGGCTTGGAGACAGGGACCAGACACTCCCCACAACCAGGCACACTGACAGCACCAAGGAGCATGCCAAAAACATCAGCTCCATGTGGGTGGCCCACCACAGCCACCACAATAACCATGGCTGCTGTGAAAGTGGCTAGATGCCACAACCACCACTCAGATGGTCCGCCATCCACTGGATTGCATTGACACAAGGAGAGTCACCAACAGAGATAAAGAAAAGAAGAGGATGTCTCTCCACAAAGCCCATTTCAGAGTGACAGAAGAAGCATCTGCTCTATGATAATATTGGGGGACATGATCACACCTCTTAGCTTTGGACAGAGCATCTAGGCAACAAATCAACAGAGTAACCATTATTCTTTCAGAAGGAGAGAAGAAATCTAGGGTAATTAGAAGGGTAAGGGGGAAGGGAACAGGGGATGGGGAGAGATTGGACAAGGGGCATAAAGAATAATTATGATTTGTAACAATATATATGCTAGTAATATTGATTTGATCAAGACATCTCAATGTTGAACCCCAAAATATCTGTAATCAATTTTGATTCAATAAAAATTTTAAAAAAAAATTACTATTGCCCAAGCCCTAAGCCAGACCATTTAAATTAGAATCTCTGGGGCTACAGCCTTGCTATCAATATTTTTTTTAAGTTCCATATGAAATTCTTATGTGCACAGGGATGGAGATTGGGTCCTGATAAGAGGGAACAGAGACACCCACAAGGTCAATCTTGACCCAGGCTTTGCTTCTGAAACAGCAAGACTTCAGGATGGTGGAATCAGCCCTACAGAGGTTCCTGACCCACCATGTAAGCCTGGCCTGATATTACAAATTTGGAAACAGACTAAATGTAGTGGTGAGTCCTACTTTATCCCTTTCTCTACCCCCAAGGCTGGAGTGGAAAGAAATAGTTCCTCCAGACTCTCTTATTTCAAAATCCAAACCATGTGTCCGTGAGAAACTATAGCCTAGCATCATCCATTTAATATCAGACTACTACTTACAGATAGGAGTCTATGTGCTCAGGCTTTTTCATATCTCATTTCAACCTCTTTGAGCTAAGGTTAATAGCCCATCTCACAAATGAGGAAGCAGAGACAATCAGAGCGCTTTGGTCTATCAGGACAAAATCATCCATCTAGCAAGTGGCCAAATCAGGATTCAAACTCAAGGCTTTCAAATATGCCACTGCCAGATCTGTTTTTCATACCTTGAACAGCACTGATTATTTCATGTAGGACATTTGTGAGCCCAGTGGCAGCGTGTTTTAGAGTTTTATTAAATACTTATGGCATTGAATGAAGTTGATCAAGATGGGGAGGAAAGGCAAACCCTCCTTGCCAGGGCTGCTGAACTGGGGCTGGCTTCCAACTAGTGTAGTGAGAAATAAGGATGCCCTCAGTCCTTAGGCAGCCAGGTGGGGCTGGAAGTGACCCAGGCTCTTGAGCAAGTCACTTGCAGCATAAAAGATCCTCAACTGTGTCTTTTGTTTATCTCAGTTTGTGGTATAAATATTTTTATTTTCTATGAGTAATACCATATGAAAAATCTTGAGAAACCCGTAGAGACACAAAGCAACAGGTAATATCAAATCAAACATTTCTACTTCAGATGAATTTAAAGTATGTTAACAACAGTTTAAATCTCCAGGTTCCCCTTTGTTTAGCCCATGCTCCCTGCCCAAAAGTGGAGAAATCCTGCCACTCTATTCAACCAGCTATTCCCCAATAGAAGAAATATGCATCTGCATATCCCTACTTTCCCCCAATATTTCTACAGGCAGCAAAGAAAGGGCCTTTATACAAAATCCATGGAATTCCTATGTTCAATATCATACTCATGGGATATTCACTAGTCACAGAATTATATTTAATAAGTGAATAACAATTAAATGCTATTGTATCTTATATTTGTGATTTGACCTAACAGCAAACAGAGAGAAATCTAAGTCAATTAAATACGTATGTATTTGTCAATTAAATATATATATTTGACAGTCAAACATATAGTATAAGTATATATATTTGACAGTTAAGTACAAACATTGCTATTTTCCAGCATCAGCTCTTTGGAGAAATAGAATGCCTTAGAATGTTCACCCAATTACATACCCTGGCAGATAAACATAAAGGCAACTATTTAAGAATGAGCATCGGGGACTATGCTGAGTAGAAAGCGTGGCATTCTAGGATTACAATTATAATTCTACTTTTACAAAATTGAACCGTACGGCATTGTTAGCACTAAGTGCCTTTCCCTTGGAGGTTATATAAAGGAATGACGGTATATTGAATGACCTTTAATTATTCAGTTTCCTTCTAAGGATAGTGATCTGTATTCTAGCTCCAACTGTGGGTCAGAGGCTAAAAAAGAGAAACTCAAACAGTGCAGCAGCCAAGGAACAAATGGACTGAAAAACGCAAGCAGGCGATCTTTCCTTTGGACAATTCCTTTCACTCTTCAGCATTTCTATATATTTGCTTCCTCCGCCCCCCTTCTGAAATAAACAAGTCTAATAACACCAGATGTGAATGGCAAATTTGAATTTTAAATTTGGAAGGGCTCTGAGCACTTCAGGTAAGACACAGGCAGCAACTGGAGAGGGGAGTATCACCTTCCCCAAACATAACCCGCCTCCTGCACTAGAAACTTTGGGCCTTGGCAAGGAGAGGCAGCGACATGCAGCCCCCGGGAGCCGCCTGGCTGCCACTTTCTAGACAGGGGCCTGCTTCTTGCACACATGCCGGAAGGATCCTCCGTTCTCGCCCGACCCGGGCAGGTGTGAGCTATAGGCTCAATCAAGTAAAAAGAACGTAACAAGTGGCTGCCAAGGGGACCAGCAGTTTGTCGTACTCAGCATGCCACGCCACAGCCTGATCAGCCAGCACAAAAGCCCCTGCATCCACACACTGGCACTTACACCAGAGGGGCTTCTTCCCCACCCCCCACAAAACAGAAAAGCATTTTTTAACGTGGGAGGTACTGCGGGAGACGTTTCTAAGACCATAGGTGGATGGTAAAGAAAGGCAAGTTTGTCATTTATAAAGAGGCTGTACTAGAACAATGTTTTCAAGTTCAACCTAAGGTCAATAGAGTTTGCTAGATACGAGAAACATGGAAATAAATGTTCTTTCTCTTTTCCAAGTGATTTGAGGAAAATATTCACTCTGAGAAAGCACTTCCTTATGCTTCTCAAGATGAAAAGGTTTCTATTTATGCAGCATCCAAATGTCCTAGTGAGAAGCAAAACTTATTTGTCAGATACACCGCACCTACCCACCCATATTGACTCATCCACTATCTCAGATGCACTCTGCAATCCAGAATCTTTAAAAATGAAAATCACATATTTTGTTGGTGTTTCTTCCCAGATAGTTACTTGTTCTGACTTTTGTAGCTTTGCATTTTTTTTTCCCTACTTCAATATGTTACTTTTAAAAGCTCTTTGGTTTATTGCTAATTTCCCTCTTTTCAGGCTCAGTTGTACAATATGGCATGTGTGTTGGCTTGTAATTTTGGAGCTGAATTTATAGGCCTGCTATAGTTCAAATGATATTCTATTTTTGCTTGTTTTATTTTTGCCTGGGCTTGATATGTTTTATGAGGTTCTTTCCTATAGTACTGGCATTCATATCTGGCATAACCAAAATTCTGTCTCTTATTTAATATTCCTTCAAAGTTTCAAACTCAAGTATTTTTTTTTCCTTTGTGTGATGCTGGAGCTTGGTGTGTGTGTGTGTGTGTGTGTGTGTGTGTGTGTGTGTGTGTGTGTTTAATATCTGGAAACATTTCTTTCCACATCAGAAATTCAAGTTTACAAGAAATCCCACTGGGAGTCTTTAAATGTGTACTTGGAGGGCGGAGAGAACAGATAACCAACATTGGACCTCCTGCCCAATGAGTCCCACTGTACAGCTGCAGGGGAAAGGATGGGGCTGGGGTGGGGAGACAGGGTCTGATTTTCCACCCCTTTCCTCCAAAGCCCTCACCTCCCCGATTTCCTCTTTCTGCTCTAGTGAGGCACTACCTCATTGCCCCCATTAGTAAACTGCTCTTTTCTAGGCTTCCCACTTTCATGGTGAAAATGAGCCAGCTGCAAGTGCTGGGATATCTTGTCCAGGCAGACCTGACCTTCCAAGACAAATTTGAAAACAAAGGACAAAATGGTAAAGAGGTTTGGGGAAACACAGGGCAGCTCAGAAAGATGGGAGCCTGCCACAAACCACCCTGCCCGAAGGAAGTTATAAAAAGCTTAATGATTCTGCAGGAGACCTTAGATTTAGCCTGGCCCTGCCTCTAACTAGCTATATGACTTTGCACAAGTAAGTTCTCCAGGACTGATTTTCAGATAAGCCAGAGATGAAAGGGACAATTAAAATTTCAAGCCTAACTACTGCTCTTTCTAGTATGGAAATGGAAGGTTAAAGCTGTTGAATGACTTGCCAAGGTCATGGTTAGTTAGGAGCAGGTCACCTGACTTTCAATAAAATTTTTTTTTTCAACCTCTTCATTCAGTTTCTCTCATCTGTAAAACATGGTTGGGAAGAGGGTGGCCACTAGCAGGGCAGGAGCGGGACAGGGTATACTAAGTTTCTTGAAGTTTCAATGCTCCACAAGTCCATGGCTATAGGCAGATGGGGTGAAGCGTGTTCAGAGCAGCCACTTCTAATACCTCAAAATCCCTTCTTCTCCCCAGCCCTTCCACCTTTTCTTTACACTCCACCACTGTTTTCTTTATTGTCCCCTATTTCCTGCCCATGCTTCATGATTCTGAGTTTGGACCTTATCAGGGATTATAGTGTATTTTGCATAGTTTATTTTCTTTGGAGGAAAAGTACTAGAGATAACCAATTTGTAAATAAAAATTATTATTACTTCAAAGAGAATGTGTTTCCAAAAAAAAGTTTTTTTTTTTACAGAGATGGAATTGGGGGAAAAAAGATTTTGTTTTGTATTTTGGGTTTCAGAGTTTTAACTATTTCTATAAAAGAGTGCTAGAATGAAACGGTAGGAGACTTGCTTCTGGAAAATGTAGCATTCTAATTTAAGTGCTGTGTGAGAAGAAGATAAAGCAGAGAGTACTCATCCTGCTAATGTGGAAAAGATGAATGACACCTAAATGAGTTTTCTTTGCATCACAGACCGTGGTTAAGTGTTTTACATGCATTTGTCACTGCTATTAATGTAATCACATAAAACTTTCTCTTGTTCTCAAGTGCTTTTAAAGTGAGCTATTTGAGCTTTTGATTCTGCAGGTTTTCCTTCTCTTTCCAAATTAGCAAAGGTAATATGTAAGCCCTGAAACTTTTTTTTTTAAATGTGAGAGCAGAAGTAAAGAAAAGTGTATGGTAGTTGCTCGGGTAATTGAGAACTGCGGGCATACCTTTCAAGGGCTGTTGCCTGTAATTGTAAATAAAAATATCCTGAGAAGATCATAAATGATGTGCAAGTGTTTTCTGTATTATATAATATTAATGGCAGAACATCTAAGCGGGCCTTCTGCACAAGTATTCTTCCCCTACTGTGTTTTCTGTCTGATGCAGGAACTTACCTGAGAGACCCAAAATCTCGGCTGCACCCCGCCCAGCAGGGAAATCTTGGGGTGGACAGAGTAGTCATGGGCTTTGCTATGGCACTGGTTTCTGAAGCCCACGGTTACAACTAGGGTGGGCTCTTTGCAGGATAGTGAAAAGTTGCTCTTTACCCTTTCACTGTACCATTTCCCACACCCTCAGGAGTAGAGAGGGGACCTGCCTCCCTTCTTCCTTTGATCACAAGGGCCTGATTTAAAACTTGGTTCTACCATTTCCTGGTGCTGTGGCTTGGGCAAGTTACCTAATCTTTCTAAGCCTCAGTGCCTCATGTAATACCCACCCTATAGGGCTCCAGTGTGAGAATGCATGGAAAAACGCCCAGCAAAGAGGCTAGCACACCAGATACACTTACAGATGTGTGTGTATTCTGTCTCCATCCTGCTGAAGGGCCATGAAGTTACCAAAAGTATCCTCGAAAGCCCTTAAGACTTTCCTACTCTGGCTTTTAAGATGGCGATGGGTCTGGAGCGGCCGTGCCAGGAGACAGTGCGACCCTGAAAGTGTGCACTGTGATACCAGAGTACTATTTGCATTTCCAAGAGCAACAAAAAACGAATAA
>NW_007730948.1:87827-115860 GCF_000696425.1 Galeopterus variegatus | reverse complement strand
TATCCAGTGCGCCACCGGGCTGGCCCAGAACTCAAACAACTTTACAAGAAAAAAACAAGCAACCCAATTAAAAAATGGGCTAAAGAGCTAAGCAAACATTTCTCTAAGGAAGGTATACAAATGTCCAACAGTCATATGAAAAAATGCTCAACATCACTCAGCATCCGGGAAATGCAAATCAAAACCACACTGAGATACCATCTCACCCCAGTTAAGATGGCTAAAATCCAAAAGACACTGAAAGATAAATGCTGGCGTGGTTGCGGAGAAAAAGGAACTCTCATACATTGTTGGTGGGAATGCAAAATGGTGCAACCCCTATGGAAAATGGTTTGGAGGTTCCTCAAACAGCTGAAGATAGATCTACCATACGACCCAGCTATCCCACTGCTGGGAATATACCCAGAGGAATGGAAATCATCAAGTCGAAGGTATACTTGTTTCCCAATGTTCATTGCAGCACTCTTCACAATAGCCAAGAGCAGGAATCAGCCCAAATGTCCATCATCGGATGAGTGGATACAGAAAATGTGGTATATCTACACAATGGAATACTACTCAGCTACAAAAACGAATGAAATACTCCCATTTGCAACAACATGTGTGTGTGTGTGTATGTATGTGTGTGAATTGATTGATTCGCCTTTAGCTCCCTCCAATAAGTGAAAACATGTGGTATTTCTTTTTCTCTGCCTGACTCGTTTCACTTAATATTATTCTTTCAAGGTCCATCCATGTTGTTGCAAATGGCAGTATTTCATTCGTTTTTATAGCTGAGTAGTATTCCATTGTGTAGATGTACCACATTTTCCGTATCCATATATATAACAACCACAATTTTTTTTGAAGTTCTTACAACAAGCAAATGGAGGGGACACACTTGGGTGGGAGGGGGGAGAGGGAGGAGGGAGGGAGGTTTCGGTGATGGGACATAATAATCAACTACATTGTATATTGACAAAATAAAAATAATAAAAAAAATAAAACAAAATTAAAAAAATAAAAAAAAGAATTTTCTACTCTGTTATCGTTGAGAAGAAGCTAGCTCATTTTTGTCTTATTTTATTTTAAATTAATAGACTTTATTTTTTGTAGGGCAATTTAAGATTTATAGAAAAAGTAAGCAGAAAGTACAGAGAGATCTCATATATCCCCTGCCCTGCCCCAACACTTCCCCAAAGATTCTCCTGCTATTAATATTTTGCACTAGTGTAGTATATTTGTTACAATTGATAAGCCAATATCTATATATAGTTGTCCCTCAGTATCTGTGAGGGATTAGTTCCAGGACCTCCACAGTTACCAAAATCTGTAGATGCTCACCTCTCTGATACAAAATGCATACTATTTGCATATGACCTACACAATCCTCCCCTATACTTTAAATCATGTCTAGATTATTTATAATATCTAATACAAGGTAAATGCTATGTAAATAGTTGTTATATTGTATTTTCTATTTGTATTATTTTTTATTGTTGTATTATTATTTTTTATTGTTCTTTTTTTTTTAGACCGGTCACACCACGCTCAGCCAGTGAGCGCTGTGAGTGCACCGGTCATCCCTATATAGGATCTGAACCCGCGGTGGGAGCGCTGCTTCGCTCCCAGTGCCACACGCTCCCGAGTGCACCACGGGCTCGGCCCTTGTTTCTTTCATTCAAATATTTTTTATTCAAGATTGGTTGAATCCGTGGATGCGGACCCTTGCATATGGAGGGTTGACTGCATTATTTTTAACTAAATTCCCTAGTTTACATTAGGGTTTCCTCTTTTGATCGTACATTCTATGGGTTTTGACTAATGTATAATGGTATGTTTCCACCATTACAGTATCATACAGAAGAGTTTCACTGCCCAAATACACCCCTGTACTCCACCTATTCATGCCTCCTTCCGTCCCCCTGAATTTCTGGCAGCTGCTGATCTTTTACTGTCTCCATAATTTTGCCTTTTCCAGGATGTCCTATAGACAGAATCATATAGTACAGAGGCTTTTCAGGTTGGCTTCTTTCACTTAACAATATGCATTTGTTTCCTCCCTGTCTTTTTGTGGCTTGATCTATTATTTCCTTTTATTATTGACTGATATTCCATTGCCTGGAGCTGCCACAGATTCTTTATCAATTCATCTGTTGAAGGACACCTTAGTTGCTTCTGAGTTTTGGCAATAATGAGTAAATCTGCTATCAATACTCATGTGCAGGTTTTTGTGTAGACATACATTTTCAATTCATTTGGATAAATACTGAAGAGCAAAATTGCTGGATGGTATGATAAGAGTACGTTTTGTTTTCTGAAAAACTGTCAAACTGTCTTCCAAAAAGTGGCTGTACCATTTTCATTCTCAACAGCATTTTTTAAATACTGAAAAATTCCTTGGAAGAGAGAGCACATTTCTATTAACTTGTCGCAAGCATTCACAGGTCTCTATTTTGTTTGCAGTCAAAAGTTGGGATTATTTGAATTTCTAAAAGACTCAGACTTTATGCCAAGAGCTCCCTACATCTGAAAGTTATTTCTTCATATTTTAAAGAGTATAATGACACATGTGGGACAAAAAATTTTTATAGGTAATAAATGTATTAAAAGAGCACATTTTTAGATAATTATTATTTTAAAAAAATTTGAAATCCAATATGCACCAAATAATAGCAGGTCATTTACAAATTGTGAGAACCATAAAACTAATAAGAAAAAACATATTTTAACTGAAATGATGCTGTGATGTGGGTCAAGCTAAGTAGAAATAAAAAAACAAAAAAGGAAAAATTGATGTTGTTTATGTAGCTAAAGTTATATTTTGACTATTGAGTTTATTTTAACATCTGATGTTACCAGTTTTATTCTTGTACCTTACAGTGACCCTGTTGGGACTCAGAAAACAATACCCAAAAGTATGGCACTTTGGCATGCTGGATATGTTGATCTGAAGGAGATTGGAAGGTCTCAGAAGCTATTTTTCTCTCACCTTCTTCTGCCCTCCTGTCGCCTGCCCCCCTTTCTTCCCAAAAGTGAGTCATAGAAACCAGAATTCCTCTTCTCTAAAGTGGGTCATAGAAACTAGAACTCCTCTCCCACAAAGCAAGCCATAAAACCTGGAAGGGTCACTCTCTCCCTTCTCCCTTAAAGACCCTCATTCCAAAGGGGTCCTGCCTCATACCCAGAAAGAAAAAAATGCTACAACGAGAGGCCAGGAAGAATCTGAACAGATGGATCTTGCTGAATCCCCTCTCCCCGCATCTCTTACCATTAGATACACCCTTTTGTCCAGTCACATGTCTACACAGCTGTCCATTCTTCATTGAACCGAAGCAGGAAAATAAACAGTTTTCTCTGAATCTTTGGGCCTTTATTTCTGAATTCTCCCATGCCATGTAAAACTTTGATTAAATTTGTTAAACTTTTCTCTTGTTAACCTGTCTTGTTATAGGAGTGTCAGCCTTGGCCCTTATGATGGGTGAGGAGATGTATTGCCCCTTCCTGCCCCTACGACTCTAAGCCAAAAGTATATCATAAGAACTGTATAATTTTAAAAAATCTTCCCATGAGACACACCAAAATAAAGAGAGACAGAAAAGAAGGGAGAAGGAAATTGAGTAGAAACTATTTGGGGGCTTTACGCTTGAAGGGAGGGCCGTATTCTTTGGAGATTGGCTAAGAGCTGGTTGACTGCAGTGAAATAGTTTTGCCTGAAGTTTGATGGTTCCTCATGTAAAACTGACTGTAGAAATCGTGTTAACCTGTCTTGTTATAGGAGTGTCAGCCTTGGCCCTTATGATGGGTGAGGAGATGTATCGCCCCTTCCTGCCCCTACGACTCTAAGCCAAAAGTATATCATAAGAACTGTATAATTTTAAAAAATCTTCCCATGAGACACATCAAAATAAAGAGAGACAGAAAAGAAGGGAGAAGGAAATTGAGTAGAAACTATTTGGGGGCTTTACACTTGAAGGGAGGGCCGTATTCTTGGGAGATTGGCTAAGAGCTGGTTGACTGCAGTGAAATAGTTTTGCCTGAAGTTTGATGGTTCCTCATGTAAAACTGACTGTAGAAATCGCAGTTTGTGATTGGTCAAGCAAGTACCAGTTAAACATTTTGATGGATGTCCAGTTAGCCAAGAGGTCTACGATTTGGGAACAGCAACAAATTACCGTTTTTAAATAACGTCACATTTCCTCCGAGTCAGACAGCAAGTATGTCTACTTTCTGTGGTCATGAAACCAAATGTATTGAGGTAAGATTGGAAAAAGGAGCCAATGAAACTCCAGTGGGTAGAGTGGCCAGAACCTGGGACAGACTTCAGGAAAGAGAAAAAAGGCCTGGAGGGTCTCAGGGCAGCAACAGTGAAGGAGTAGGTGCAGTCATTGCCCTGACAGAGAAAATCACCCCCAAGATGGTCTTCCTCTGCCCTTCCTTCAGTGACAGTCTTCCCTGCTCTCTAATGGCTTTTCCTAACCTGACAAGTCTCCTGAAGGTCCTTTGACATGGAAGTTTACCAGAAATGTCATTCTATCAGGGCCACAGCTGGTAGAAGACTGGTGATCTGTAAGTTTAGGTAGAAGCAGATTTGACAGAGCAAACTTTGCTGGGCAAAGAGAAACACAGTTAAAATCCAAGGAATACTAGATCTGAGAAGGTGGAGATGGGGCAGTCAGAAGAAAAAGCAAGAACACTAGTTGAGTTAAATCTGTTCACACTTAACCAATGACTAAAACAAAATAACTTGTCAGTACACATGCAGTCTCAAAAGTAGCACAAACATTGATTGGTAAAAATGAAATTGTAAATCTTTAACCCCTGTCTACTTGGGATAATGTTTTTAGGTAGTTAGAGACAGAGAATAAAAATCATGCCAGGCTGGGTTCGTTCCCAGCTTTGGAACTTGGCAACTTTTGCAGAATTTCACTCAAGTTCTCAGGTCAAAGGAATCAAGTAGAAGAGGTATTCATGTAAACAAGCTGTGTTTTTCTGTGAATAACAAACCTACTCCAGTTATTTATTTTAGATTTGCAAAAATGTTCTCATCCCAGTAGCTGCAGGGCTGTGACAATACAAAAATCGAGACTCAGTAGAGAACATTTCTATGTATTTCAGCCTTAGATAATAGCTTCCTCTTGGTTCTCTGAAAATGCTGAGAATTTTTGTAAATAGTTTGCATTATTCCCGTATCACCAATAAATTAAGAAATGTCTAGGATACATTTACAATTAAAGAATAGTCTCATCAGGAGAGCATGGTTTTTTTAAATGACCAACTATAGATTATAAAGTAGAATAAAATATTCTCCCCCTATGTGTTTTTACAAATACTTTTTCAAAGGTATGAGGCCTCATTTTTCTCTGCAAGTGTGTGCTCTTGCTACAGAGTTTATCATCCACAGCATCTAATGATGAGTTAGGTCCAAGGCACTGGACTCTTAGGAGAGCTGCACTTTGCTTTGCTTCATTTAGAAGGAAGGACCTCTGTGGTTAGTCTTCCAGATACATTATGCATAAAACAATTTGCATTAGAACTCTGACACTGCTTCTCTTGTAGAAATGGAAGTCTATGAGTGAAGTAATGTATCACAGGTAAACTTTAGACGGTTAACATTTTGGCCTTTCCAGATGTCATCACTATCTTATCAATAGTTTTCAAATATTTGCTGCTAGTATTATAAAAGTGGGATCTTGATGACTCATTCAGGATGTGGTAGAGATAGTTAACGTATATTTATGGGGTACCCATGGTATGCAACTCATAGTACTGGGACTTTTTAAGGTAAAATAGTTAGCGCTTTTATCCAATAATTCATTGTCTCTTTGGAGAAAGAAAAAAATATAAGCAAACAAAGCAACTTAAGAATAATTGTAAGGCAACCTTTAAACATTTAAAATAATATGGTATGGTCTCAGGGCTGTAGAGAGATGCTAGCAACAGAAATAAGAAGAAACCAGAATGGTTTGCATAAAATTATGATGGCTTCCTGATGTTTGACTTGGATTTTGATGGTCAGGTAGAAAAGAGGAAGCATATGGGCAACAGGAAGGGCATATTACCGCAAGAAGGACATCTAGCAAGTCTAGGACATGAAATCCTTATGAATGTGCATGATATAAATAGGAAAAATGGGCACAGCTAACAAGCACCTACTTTAAATGTATTTGACATTATGTTTTAGGACAACTTTTCTTCTAGTATTAGGAGTTTTGAGTTCAAATAATATAAATCAAGTTGAGATGACTAAAGTTTAAAAAAGAGGATTTATCAGGTGGATACTAGGAAACCTGTGGACCCTAAGTGGTCTGAGAGAATTAAAAAAACACATTTTGGGCATTGCTGTAAGAGTAGTCATTCCCCAGAGACAGTGTAGTCATGGAAAACCTCCCCAAACCCCCCACTCCCTGCCAATGTTTCTTTCTCATCTTTCTGCTTCTCCTTTTCCATGTGTCTCTCTTTCTTCCTTCCCTCTGCCTTTCCAGACCATTTTCTCAGCTCCCTGATTAATGTGGCAGAAAACATAGCCCAAGTGTTTACATCTTTCACCAGCACAGACTGAGGTTGAAATCTCTTGTGCCCCAGTCAAAAGAGTCAAGAAGGGGATTCTGCTAGGCTGAGCTGATCTCAGGTGCCTACCCCTGGACCGAAAAGACTGGTCTTTGCTGGTCCTTGTTACAGTGTGTAAAGATAACTGTTAGAAACCTGTCCCTGTGACTAGTGGATGGGGGTAAAGAATGCATCCCAGAGACCTCAGATAACCCAATGTGTATACTACACTTACATATCTGCATTCTCATTCTTAATTCCACTTATGATAGCTGAAAAATATATTATGAATTAGGTTGTCCTAATGAATTATTAGAAAGCTTGGAAATGTAGTCCCCAATTTTAGGATGGCATGTCTTATGGCCTCACTCATGGCAGTAAGGCAGGGTTGAGGTAGCCTGAGCTCTGAAAGGGTACAAAGGGGTTGAGAGTTCTGGTAACTTTCATTGTGAGGACTCCTTGGTCATCTTCTGTTGCCTTTACTGAATAACAAATTTATCATTCGATCAAGTCAAGTAGACCTAAACCAAGTTGATTTTTAAAAAATGGATCCTGGATATAAAAGGAAAAATAAGGTCCACCCTCCCCCCAAATTAATAAAACCTGTGTATTAGCTAAGATTCTGAATGTGTTGAATGTTCCAAACATAGATATTTTATTCTGGAATTTATTCTTGATTTATAGCAGAAGCCATTCTTTTTTAAAAAAAATGAGAATGAAGGTGAAATGCCATTTCTCATTGTCATAAATCTTTTTGTTGGCATGTCCACTACTACTTAGAACACTTTTATAGGCCTTGTTAAGATTTTTGGATCAAATCAACATAGTTACATGCAGATAGGTTTCTTACTGGTAGCAGAAAAATCACTAAATAAGCTGAATGTTACATCCTGTCAATGAACACTACACAATTCATTTCATCAATATGCCTGAAAAGCCATAGGAGAGGCACTGAAATGTTTAGAATTGTGGATATCAATATAGTTATCTCACATAAAAACGGATGTACAAAAATCAAGCTAACAATGAACAGAGTCCATAAGCCATGAATCACCTGCTCTGCCTTCAGCACTGGACTCTTCTGACTCATAGCTTCTCTTGACTCCATACGTGTAGGCCACTGATACACAAAGATACAAGGAGATCAAAGTACTGATGATGAGTCCTACCACTTCGGGATCTATCTTGAATTAGTGTCATACAGCACCACAAAAAATTCAATCTCAAGTTATAATTTAATTCTTCTCATAACAGAGAACATTAGGATTCATTTTACCATTACTTGTTCCTCCTACGAAAAGAGCAATAAAATAATAAAATTGCATGATGGAGCTATGTTGTTTGTTTTATTTCAACAAAGGAGATAACATGAAAGAGGAGGCACTCAGTTAATAGACTGAGGGGAAAATATATGGAGCATTATTTATGTATGCCATAAAAAAACCCTTACCACATCTTAAAATAGAATCTATTCATCAACATCTTCACCAGTTTGCTCAAAGTAAAATAGGTTAATTTCCAGCTTATGTTTTCCAACACCTAAGAAGGTGTTGGGCTTGGGTCCCAGTTCAGAGGCTGAGACTGACTTGAGATTGTTCTTTGTGCAGGCTGGGATGTAAAAGGAGCAACTGTCAAAGCCTACATCTTAAACTGGAAGATCTCCAAGGTTGCATGAAACTAAGAAGGAAAGGAAAGAGAGAGAAGAGAGGGAAGCTGAGGTTTCAAACTGAAGTAGGCTGGACTGTGTATCAGTCTGAAGGGATAAGGATGGACAGCAAGGCTGTGGGCTCGAGGAAGCAGAGGGAGCAGGTAAGGAGCAAGCCCTGCAAAGTCAGCTCCTTGGAAGAAGAAACTCATCATCGTGTGTGCCATTACAGCCCTGGCACTATGTAGATGCTCAGTTAGTATTTGTTGACTAATAAGTGGTTGACTGAATAAATGAAGGCCAAATCTGTACAATTCAGTACACAAAATAGATGTCTCTTTTGTGTCAACTTCAGTGTGTGCTGCATAAAATGGCTTTTAAAAGTATATGACTACATCGGAGTGGAAGTAAATACATGGAGAAGCTATGCTATGTAAAGGGACTTTCCCTTCATATTTCATCATAATAATTATCTCCATTATATCATAGCAACTGAGCCCCCATTAAGTGTAGTCTGTCTCCAACTTTCTTCTCTGCTGCTTGAGTGTGTTGTGTTTTCTCTTTTTTATTAAGAAACACTTCAGAAACAATATGAATGTGTAATATTGTCATAATCGCAAATATGTCTTCCCCTTCAAAGATACTTCTGGAAGTATACTGTTTTTCATTTACTATGTTCTAGACTTGAAAAATACTCTATTGGCAGGATCAAACTCTTATTTGACTCTCATTTTTTAAAATTGGAATATGTCTTCCCCTTCAAAGATACTTCTGGAAGTATACTGTTTTTCATTTACTATGTTCTATACTTGAAAAATACTCTATTGGCAGGATCAAACTCTTATTTGACTCTCATTTTTTAAAATTGATTATTCATGGGGTACAAAGCTGACTGTCACCACTTGTGCCCAAGATGTGATGGTCAGATCCACACTAGCAGCGTGTCCATTACCACAAATTGTGATTATTCCCCGTGTCCCCCACCCAATTAATCCCTGACCTCCCTCTTTCTCCCACCCAACTCTTTAACCCTGGGTATGCTCTCTCCCCTCTGCAAGTTTGATTCTCTATTCTTATCTGACCCAACCCTATTTACTCAACCTCATGTCCTTCCATGTATGCACCACCCCAATTAAACTGATCCTCTCTCTTGTTTCCGTCATATGCCATTTTGTTTCCCAGATTTCAGTTATGTTTATGCCCATATCTGAATACTATCCCCCTTTCCTATGAGTTGCTACTTTCATTTTTCAAGTTCTAGTTCAAGCTGCAGCTCTTCCTAAAGGTTTTATCTGTCCAGTTATTCTTCACAGAATTTCTACTGCATTTATAATTTTCAGAACAAAGCCAGTTTTAGGTACACTATATAGACTTAATAGGCATTTGATAATTATTTGTTGATTGTGGGGTTTTTTGCTTTTGTGAGTCAGTATTTATTTTCATAGTGGTATCTAAAAGCAGCTATAGTCTAAAACACTAGATAGAATGCCATGAGTAAGTGAGGTGCCACCCATTTTGTATGAGCACTTGATGTGACACAATTTTCTCCATACTTCTGAAGTAGGAGCATATGAACACGACCTGCAGCCAATGAGTTTTGTTCATTCTAATGTAGAAAATTATCAAAGTTTCATAAGTCGTCTTTTTCTTTGATTTCTCTTTCTGCTGAAGCATTAGTCTGATAGTCACACCAGGTCAGGACTGAACATCTTTGCTCTGAGTTTATGAACTTTACAATGACTTTTTCAGAAGCAACATCTGGCTCTAGGAGAAACTTCACAGACAGCTGCAGTGGATGCTGTGCAAGTGACAGCAGGTTATCCTGAGTTCAAACTGCTGTAGAGCTCTGTGCTATGATTTTCTCTTCTGTAGTTGTCTCCTACTCTTTGGTTGTCCTTCTAATAATCTCAAAGTCATTTCTCTTTGAGGATGGCTTATAATTAAAAAACACATTCTATGCCAGATGTGGTCCTATGCCAAAAAAGTAATATTCATAATAGCTCATTAATAAAAAGATGATTAATATTTATAACAATTTATTGAAAATGTACACTTCAGGGTTTTGGTTATGCCAGAATGGCATACACCAGAACAGTCTTCCTGCCATTAACAATTATAAACTCTGGGCAAAATATAAAACACAACTGCTTGAGTTACTGCAGAGCAACCTAAAGCAAGCAGAAAGTGGAGGTGATATGGTCCTTGAAATAAGGAAGACAAACTGGGTGAGATATATATTTTTTCTGGCTTTTCTTTTTAGGGCAATCACCAGTCCATGTAGCATATGGGGTCTAGAACACAATCACAGAGTACAAATCCTTTGCCAGAGCAAAACTAGAAAATGAGGGAAGAAATTGTGCAATGAAGCAGTCACCATTGGGAGAAGATCCTCAAATCTGCACACAAACCACCCTCAGATTCTTAGCTTCATTCTGAACTGCACAATTGAGAATAAAGCATACAGTGTCTTCAGTGGAAATCAAATGCACAAAGGCTGAAAGAACTGAGCAGAGATTCCAACATCTGCCCAGTCCTGGCGAGACAGGATTTGGCATCCAAGTCCTTAATAGGTCTTGGTGAATATCGTGAACTTTCCATTAAAACCTCAGAGGGGCTATGCCTTAGGAGTAAGAATTACATACCAGAACAAAGATCAAAATTGAAATAGATCCACCCTAACAAAGCCCAAATATTGACAACCAAATATTGACAGAAACAAGGTGATTCACCAGCAATCAAACTGCTTGCTTAAAAAAAAAAGCCTTATTACTTTTCAGAAGAAATTGCAGAATACAGAATCTCTATGATATATTGTAAATATAGAAAAGCCCCCACACTCACGTATACACTATAGAACTAATTTTGTTTTCCCTTTGTAGTTAGCCCTTAATGATGAACTAAGATTGTATTGAAAGCAGCTGTCCATCATGCTTGAAGACCCTACATCCTGTCTTGTCCAATACATCTCTCAAAGACAGCATCCCGGAACAGAAAACAGATGAGACCTTGGCCCTATAGTAATGTCAGGAAGCAGCTATCCATCATGCTTGAAGACTACATCTTGTCTCCCTGATACATTTACCTACATAAACCCCAGCCCTCAGTAGATTTGAGAGGAGTTGGGACTTCACCCTCCATCTCCCAGTTGACGTCTTCCAAAATAAAAAGGTTTTCCTTTAAGTTCTGTTTAGTGGGTGTGATTGACAGTTCAAAAGTAGCAAGCACTCAGATCCACCTGGGTTAGAAATTCCCCTGACTAAATTGGCCTCTCACACATTGGCTGATGGTGAAGGGGAATCCCATGGGACTCACTTGTTACCAAATTTATCATGCAAAATACCTAGCATAAATTTCTTTTTAAAAAAATTATTAGGGCCGGCCCGTGGCTCACTCGGGAGAGTGCGGTGCTGATAACACCAAGGCCCCGGGTTCGGATCCCATATACAGATGGCCGGTTCACTCACTGGCTGAGCATGGTGCTGACAACACCAAGTCAAGGGTTAAGATCCCCTTACCGGTCATCTTTAAAAAAAATAAAAATAAAAAAATAATAAAATAAATAAAATAAAATAATTATTAAACATGCAAAAAAAAAAAAAAACCCAAAACCAGGAAAATGTGATCCATATTCAGAAAAAAGATCAATCAGTAGAAACAGACCCGCAGATCCGATGTTAACAATGGTAGTCAAGGGCTCTAAAATAACTATGATAAATATATATATATATATATTAAACAAAAAGTTTATTCAAACAACAAGATGTTTGACTAGAAGGAAAAACTATCTAGGACTCATTTTTTAGAATAATTTACCCCTACTTAAAGACAGATTGCCCCATATGTAACAGCTATGAACAAAAAAGTTATAAAATTGTCCTTAATCTTACAATGACAAATGGAAAACATTAAAATTCTCTAATTGAACAAGGTTTGCAAGAGTTTTTATGTTGTTGGGTTTTTTTTGTTGTTAAAACAGTGAAAGTAAAATAACTTACTGGAATAGAAAGATAATTGCTGAGTGAACATGTCACTAATGGAGGAAGGGGGTATTTTCACAGAATCAATATTTTTCCCCATCCCATTTGCACTTGATATCAATCAAAACATACTATTGGCCATTTAGTAAAAATAAGAAAATTTAAAAAGTGCTTGTGCACATACACCAGCTATATTATGTACAATAAAGGAATGGAGAAGAGAAAAAAATGAAAGAATAGAGAAAATTATACTGTAGTAGTCAGGATGTGATGGAACCAAATTGCAGTTTTCTAGTTGAGCATGTATTCTTGGTATGTAAGAACAGAGTTCTGGAGTAAAGTAGCAGGTTCCCTTTCTAGTAGACACCTCCTGTCTGCTGCTGGAACGTATCAAATGTATCTTCCTCCTCCAGTTCCAACCGTGCAGGTGTGTCTGTTTCATTGATTGGCTGTCCATCAAATCGGAATCTGAACTGATCTGCCTCATTGACAATCTCTGTCCTTCACAATAGGCTTTCATTCAATTACTAAGTGGTGTATGCCTCTTAATCTTCAACTGCATCACAGAACCATCCTGCCCCGCCACCTTCAAATTAATATGATCATTGGTCTCAGTCTTGACTCCTTCCTTGGGCTTTTCATGCTATGGTGAGTTCCAGGGTCTCTTCAGCTGCTGCTTCACAAAAGAGGTACCAGTCTGCACCGAACGAGCACACAAGCAGCACCAGGAGCAGCAGCAGAAGGAGGTGGCAGTGGTAAATGAGGGAGACAGCACCTGTCTTTCATGAGCTTCCTCCCTCCCTATGATAAATATATTAAAGAATCTTCAGAAAAATGAAGAAACAAGTAATTTCAAGAGAGAGATGAAAACTCTTAAAAAGAAATAAATGTTACACCTAGAATAAAAAATACAATTTCTGAAGTTAAAAAAGCACTGTTAGGATCAACAGTAGATTGGACAATGCAAAGTAAAGGATCATTAAACTTGTGCACAGATCAATAGAAATTATTAAAACTGAAGCACAGAGAGCAAACGGTTAGGAAAAAATTGTGGGATTTTTGTTTTTGTTTTGGGCAGCTGGCTGCAATGGGGAACCAAATTCATCACATTGGTGTTATAAGTCTGGATAGAAAAAAATTGAACAGAACTTTAATAAATTGTATGGCTGTGTTGAGTGGTCTAACATACATGTACTTAAAGTCCCAGGAGAAAAAGAGAGAAGAGAAAGAAAAAAATATATATATCTGAAGGAGTATAGGGCAAAATTTTTTCAAATTGGATTAAAAAAAAAAAAAAAAGTCCACACACAGATCCAAAAAGCACACCAAACCCCAAATAGAATAAATTACACATCTAGGCACATTTACTGAAAACCAAAGGTAAAGGCTTGAAACCAGCCAGAATAAAACGATGACATGTGCTCGTATTGAGGAATAACAAAAAGGATATATTTGACTTGTTATCAGAAACAAAGGAGGCTAAAAGGTAATGGAATGAAATCATCGAAGTACTAAAATTAAAAACAAAGAAACCCTGTAAACTTAGAATCCTATATTCAGTTAAATAAATAAATAAATAAATAAAAATAAATAAATCCTTCAAAAATAAAGGCATCAAATAAAGAAAATCAGGAAAATAAAGAAAATTTATGAAAATAAAGAAATTTTCAGATAACAAACATGGAGATAATTTGCTGCTAACAAATCCATCCCCCCAGAAAGGCTTAAGGAGTTCTTCAGGCTGAAGAGAAATATTATCAGATGAAAATTTAGAATTACAGGATGGAATGAAGGATACATGAAAAATAAATATGCGGATAAATAAACATATATTTTTCCTTCTTTTCTAATTGTTTAACAGATAATTGGCTGTTCAAAGCAAAAATAATAACTATTTTGAGGTTATAAAAGCTTACTTTATATCAGGCACTGTCTTAGAAGTTCTATAAATACTAATTTATATAATCCCTGTAATAACACAACAAGATGCAGAGATGTGTAGGAGCACGACCAATGTCACAGTTAATAGGCCACTAAAAGTGTAACCATTTAAACATGAGCTCCGGAATTAAACAGACTTGGATTCAAATTTAGTCTCTTCACTTAAAATCTGGATATCCTTGGTAAATTTACTTAATGCTTTAAACATCAATTTCTTTGTGTGAAAAATATGCATAATAATCTCTTAAATTGTGAAAATCGAGTGAAATAATTCATGCAAAGAAAATTATCTGAGGTTGGCACCTGGTATGCTCTGCACAAATGTTAGCCATTAATATTACGTGATCTTTGATTGGAACTCAGTACTGTCTGGCTATAAAACCCATCAGTATGCTTAACCAGTGCACCGTACTATCTCTACCTCTTAGAGCAAAACTCTAAATCATGAAAAATTCAGGAGAAAAAACAAAAACAAAAACAAAAACGAACTCCTGTCCTATCAGGAAATAGAGTATAGAAAATGTAAATGTCCCTGCCAAGTTAAAAAATTTTTGAAAATTTGCTATTTTCTTTGATAGAAGCCATCTGTTTTGAAAACTGCTAAACTTGAGGGAGGAAATATTTACTTTAAATACCTTTAGATACTCCAGATTCCATCTCACATAGCCTTTTATGGCTTTGTTACAGCAGTACATTTTCTCTCCCAACAAAAACAAGCCATCACCCAAGACGTGCATCTCAGATATAGACAATGATATCAAACATTTAAAATTGTTAGGGGCAAAAGTATTTTTCTTCTTCTGGTTACTTGTGTTTTAAAAATTTTTTTAAAAAACCGAATTAGTCAATCTGATGACCTAATAAAATTCCTGTTATGATTTATAGGTTATTATTTTTCACCCTTTTGGCTTTTTTAAAGGGTCATAAGCATCAAGGAAATGAAATGCATATTTCTGCCTATGAAAATGCATCTCTGTAGTGCTGAGTAAATTTTAGTGGATACCACCAAAACTTTGCCTTTGTTTTGCTATTCATAGAACTTTAAAATGGTTTGATTGCAGGCCCTTAAATAACAACGGCATTAATTAGCTTATTCATTTGTACACTGAAAAATTTTAGTGAGACTCTCCTATGTTCCAGGCACTGTGTAAGGCATTAGGGGACATATGCAAAGGAACAAACATCCAGAAATGACAATCTAAGAGAGGAGTCAGAGAGTCTGCAAGTAATGATTTATATTTCGTGTGACAACGCAACTGACACAACTGTTGTGGCATAAAGATTAGCACAAAAGGAAATAAGAGGAGAGAATTCTAGAATGGCTTCACAGTGAATTGATTATTGATGGATGTAGAGGACTTAAGCAGACCCTTGTTCAAAAAATAGTTAAGAAATACGCAATCTAAATACACTAATATTTTTAAGGGGCAGAATGGGCTACTTTTTTCAATGTAAAGCAACATTATACAAGGTATGAAACATGCCAGTCTTAAAATTTAGTCTTTTATGGGTTCATATTAATTTGCTATAACATTATATAAATGAATAAGCCAAAATAAAAATAATATTAGTATGTTTAACACGTATTTTCTGCCTGAATTTCTTTCAGTATTAAAAAAATGGAATACTTTATTAAGTAGGTTCTGGCATCAACACAGTGTAACATACATTTTATAAGATGAGATTAAATCAAACAACTTTAGATAAATAGAGATAACCTGAATTAACAACATAGGATTATTAGTAGACAAACCTGTCACATATTTCTGTTTTTGTTTGTTTTAACTTAGATGGTACTTTCTTATTTTACCTTGGCACAAATTATAAAATGGCCTTGTGTCCTATTTATTTACTTTGAATTTATTTCTCACACAGGGCAGGCTGCTTAAGAAAATGGGTGTTTCAGCACAATCCCTGGCAGACATTATTTAAGTTTAATGTGATTTGTTTAAAGAATTAAATAAAGTATCAACATTTTGTTTTGACACAGGTTGGTAGATGATGTTTACTTGGATCTAAATAAATGATAATCAGTCATAAAAAAATACCTATGACTCTTACACCAATCTGTTTAAACATGTCAACTCTTTGAAACCTCTGATGATGTCAAACATTATGCTTTGGAATTTGGGGGCTTGGGTAATGTAAAATAAAATCTACAGAAAATCATCTTACCACTTTAGCACATCATTGGATCTCTCTTTAGTGAGTATAATTCATTTCTCACATAATAATAGTAATAATAATAATAAATGCCACAGACTTGATGAGGGTGTTTTTTAAGGAAGAATGTGAAGGAAAGAGAAAGCAACATCTTGGTAGTCAGTACTTTTGTCCTTTCCAAAGAGGCTGAAAAGCACTGATATTACTGTAAGTCTGAATGTTCTACTTAGTTCATCTTGCTATGAACCGAACTAGGAAACTCAAGATGGTGTCATTTAACTCTGAATCATCCAGTGTGTAGTGCACTTTAGGGTGAAACCTAAAAAGAATAGGTCCACCTTGACATTTTTTTTTTTAACAAAGAAAAATCAAGCATCCTCCTCGGATTAGAGTTAAATGATAGGTAACAACAGAGGTCTAAAGATCTGGTAGAAAGATAACAGCAGTTCAGGCTGCTGTGGCTCACACCTGCAGCTGAGGAATGGCCGTGCTCCTTGTTAGTTTCTCAGGATGAGAGGAAGTGTTAAGTTCGACTGTAAATTTTGATGACTTGAAAGATCATCCTCCTCTCCAGGCGTCTTCTCAACCATTGTGATTAACCCTGAAATGGACCTTCTCTACTGCAGGACAAGGGCACCTTGTGACCTCCTGCTCCTCTTGCAACTACCAGCCCATACCTGGATTTGCAGGAAACGAGCTCTATCTTGAAATAGAGCTTATTTTCATTTCTGGTAAGGCCTAGTGACCTTTGAAGCACATCTAACTAGTTGTCTTATTTACTATCAAGCTTTACTCTCAGCTTTGGTTGGATTTTTACCAAAGCTGAGATCAAGTGCCTAGAAATGTATTAAGCAATTGGGTACATTCTTACAAATATAATGGGTAGTAGTAATAATGATTGGTCTGCAAAGGAAAATGTGGAATAATTTTTATTTGCTTTGAGAATAACTGTCGGATGTTAGGATTTGGCATTTCCTTGTGGGAAACCTATTATGGGGATGTTCTGCCAAGATAAAGGAAGGAGGAAATAAACACCACACCCCAGTAAGACTATATAGAGGTTTAAAAACACTTTTAAAAATAGCTTATCTGATGATAGAATCAATTGACCTTAAGGAATATTTCCTAATCCCACTGCTATGAGGTGTTAGTTTCCAAATTTATACGACCATCATTCTGACAGTAGTTCCATTTCTCTCTTCGAGGATTTCCCAAATCCTGCTCCCAGCTCTGCTGTGGGCGGGGGATAGTTTCCATGCATCTCACCAAGCTGCTTTGAATTAGGATCACAATTCTGGAAAAGAGCACAAGCCTTGCTTGTCTACACCTTGCCCTGGAAAAGTCTCTTATTTGGGTTTCATGATTTTTCTTCAGCACAGTATTAGCACTATGACAAAAAGAGATTGTTCTTTCTGAAGAAATATCACTTATAATTTTGAGATGATTTGCCAGTTAAAGTCACAATCACTATTCTCTAAATTAGCAGAGAAGTGATATCCTGAATCTCAACTGATAATAACCTGTCTTCTAATATATGTAAATCACAGATCAAGGGCAAGGAAAAAAATTATTTCTAAACCTCCCTTACCAGATTCCCTTGATTAGTATATGTGAGTCAAAATTATATTCTGGAACTCTGGAAGGTCTCTGTTTTAGTCTATTTGGGTTGCTGTAAATAAGTGACAGAAATTTACTTCTCATGGTTCTGGGAGCCAAGAAGTCCAAGACCAAGGCACTGTCAGATTTGGGCTCTGGTGAGGGCTCATTTCCTGGTTCATATATGGCACCTTCTTGCTGTGTTCTCACAATAGAAAGGGAAGAAGTCTGGTCTTCTCAGCCCCTTGTAAGGGCAGTAATCCCATTTATGAGGTCTTTACCCATATGTCCAAATCACCTTCCAGCAGCTCCTACCTCCTACTATCATCATATTGGTGACTAGATTTCAATATATGAATTTTGGGGGGACAAGAAATTTAGACCATAGCAGTCTCTAAGGATTGCTATGAAATTTTCTATTCTCAGATATATACCTTTGTAATTGTAACAGATTTGAAAGTACTAGGTAGTTTTAATGAATGCTGGTTACCCAAGGAAAGTGCATAATTTTTTTTTGATCATAACTTGTTACAAGTCTCTGTGAATAGAGTGAGAAAAGATATACTTGTATCATATAATTTTAATAAGATGGGAAAAAGAAATGGAATAAAGGGGTTAAATACTTCTCTCATGTAAGTACAACCAAAGGTATGTCTTATCTATTGGGCCTTGATAGTAAATCATTATCACACAGGGACCTATTTTACTTAACTGGGCCCAACATCTAAGTCAGCACAGAGCCTTTCCTGGGCAGATCCATGTGTATGTTCACTTAATAGATGTTTTAAACACATTCTGGGTGAAGCTGTGTGGCTTCCCTAAAAGTCGGGAATACAGAGATGAAAGAGATAGGGTATTTGTCCTCAATAATAACTTAAAAATCTGTCAAAGCTGAACAGATAGGATTTCTATCACAACACAGTACCAAGTCTGAGCTCCTGCCTCAATTTTTATAAGCTACTCCTTCATAGAAATACATTAATCAGGCAATATTATTTGGAGGTAGAGTATTATATTAATCATCTGGCAGAAGAAATTTATTTTGCATACAAAATCAACATACACTAATTCAGCTTCTAGTGCGTTTGGTAAAAGAGCAGAAAATAATTTAAAAGGGTGAGTTCTAGAGTTATAAAAATCTCTAAAATAGCATAATAATGGATTTATGCAATAGTTTTTCTAATAAAATAAACACGACTTGAAATATATCACTTTATTTCTACTAACACTAATGTAGACTTGTGATTATGTTACACATTTGTTAATGATGAATAGTCACAATCTTTATGTCAAATTGACAATAGTTTTTCTGCTTATGATATGCATCATTGTGCTCAGTGATTCAAGGAACAGAAAGACAAGTAAAATGTAGTCTTTTACACATAGAACTGGGACAACCATAGGAAAGGATAGCACTGGAAGAGATTACAACAGGAAAAGAAACCTTAGAGGAGGAGATTTTTGAATTAAAAACTGAGCCTGGATAGGATTTCTGCAAGTGATGCTAAAACCACAGGACCCTGAGCTTTAGCAAGGTCTTGAAGGCAGGATAGTGAGGAAAATAAATTGTCCAGTTTTATTAGAATTAGAACTTTTGGAAGCTCAGGTCCATTTGTGAACAACAAAAAAGTTTGCACCCCACCCCACATGATAATTGTTGTACTTTTAGTAGTATTTATGAGGACGAGGTTACTCTGAATTCACTTTGGTTAAATTTACAACAACATCTATATGAATTTGAGCAATATAGAAATTAGATATACAAGGCATATTATTTATTCGGTCTAATATTGAAGTATACATGGATTTGTGGATTCATTGGCATGATAATTTTGTTCTCCAGCACTGGAGTCTTTGGCCCACTGTTTAGAATATATTTGTGTCAAGAACGGCAGTAATGGAGAACAAGGCTGGAAGGACATTGCCATTACAGGAGGATGCTGAATAAAGGATTATAAAGTTTGTACTTAATTTAGATTGAGAACATAGTGGCATGAACCCCCATGTGGTTTAGGAAGATTAATTCAGTTTGGTGTTAATGCCTTAAGGGCAGAGAGCTTCTCCATTTTATTCATGGTTGGCTATATAATGCCTGCCAGAACACCTGGATCATAACAGGTGCTCCACAAATAAACATTTGTTCAGTAAATGACTAGACAAATAAATGAAACCAACTATAAGGACAGAGTTTCAAACAGTCCAGGGAAGTAAAAAAAAAAAAAGGAAAAGAAAAGAAAAGAAAGTTAAGTGCTACAAAAAAATCCAAGGAGTTGAAGATAAAAAAATAAGACCATTCGATCATGAACAGTAAGAGATCTTATATGATCTTCACAGGGATCCTGTAGAGGGACAGCCACTAACTGGGGTTAAAGAAAGATTCGTAGATGAATAGGTAGAGGCCACAAGGTTATTTCAGAAAGTCTGACAATCACTTTGGAGAACACTTTGGCATTGTCTAATATAGTTGAAATATACGTAACATAAGGCTCAGCAGTTCCAGTGGCAGAACTATGGATATGGCATTGTGGAGAAGACAAAGAAGAGACAGTGCTGAAGTCTCTACTCCAAATAATGAATATTTGGGGGTAATGTTGGCAATTTGCTCTCAAGTAGTTCTGGGAGAAAAAGTAATTGATGCCACACTTGCACATTTTCTGAAAGGCTGGGATTGTTTTAAAGTTAAAACAAAAATCATTAAAAGTGTTTTTAAATAAAAGGAAGTTTTTGAAAGTATGACAACTCAATAAAAAAGCTAGAGATGGAGCAAGAATTTGAACGAGAGTCATTGTTAAAGATAGGTGGGGTTTATTGGTTTTTGTCTTTACCTTATTTTGTTGTTTTGTTCTTTAGGACCAGGAGAATGTCAAGTCAGAAAGAGAAATACATCTGAAACTTGTTCCAATAAATGCTTTGATCCAACTTTTGTGGGATGGTGGGGAAAAAAAATTGGCAAGTAGGCCAACAGTCTCCATTTTTTGCCTTCAGGAAGACGGATTGTAAATGCCTGAAAGCACAAGTACATACCCCTTCACCTCAGAGTGGCTCCAGAATATAACAACAGGTGGATTGTAGGTCGGTCTTTATGGGAATGGACATAACAGTTGCTAGAATCTTCAGTACCGCTGTTTGTAATATTCCTGAACCCTGGCTCGTGCAGGAGACTCTGATTTAGCATTCTTCCTGGTTACAGACACCGAGGCAGGTTTCATTAGTGAGGTTATCATTGTTGTGTGTAATCAATGGCACGGTGTTTATGCTCTTCGGTGTGTCATTATCACTCATCAGACTTATGCTTCTATGAACAGTTTCCACAGTAATCAGGGGCCTGTTAGTACTTGTTATCTAAATAGGGTTCAGGGAGATGGAGACACTGCGGCTGCTGTGGGTACAAAAGACAGAATACATAAAAAGTGGCTGAAACTGGTTACCCAGATGGATAGCCATCTCAGGAGAGGCTGCATCCTGTTTTAGGAAAAGATTATTCTTTTAGTTCATTATAACCTTCAAAACTACTGCGTTTAAGTGGACAAATAATGTAACTCCTGTCTCTGGCACAGTAATCAGTTGTTATGGTTAAACATCTTGGTAAAGCAGGCATAGAAGGTACTAAGAAACCCACTCCACAGACAACATAATTAACAGATTAATTTTTGTGGGAAAATGTCCATAATATTATATTATAATTATGGCTCTTTAATCATCCCAGAGAAAATTTGAGATGACGTTGGAGATTAGACAAGAACAATCTCCAGGTCTTAAGAGACAACATATACAAGCATAGTGAAGATCGGGGGTTTTGAATTTAGACAGTGGTCCTGTTTCATCCTAATTTTATGACCTTAATCAAGCTAGTGAACCTCATTTTCTTCATCTGTAAAATGGGGCTAATGGCACATTACAGGGTTTTTATAAGGATTAAAGATAATACACATAGAATGACTATTATTATATCTACTTACTCATCCCTTGGTACACTGCTCAGTAGTTATTACTGCTTTTCGTATTTACTGTATACACACTACATTCTAATCCAGGAAGTCCCTAACTAGAGGCTTCCAAACATTTCACAGTCATCAAAAACAAGTAAACATACACATACAAAAAAAAAAAAAAAAGCATAATCACAGGCTCTCAAAGTCTTTTCAGGTGGAGGTATCTTCCTATAAATCTTCTGTGGTTTTCTTTTTAGTTGCCCATTCCTCAATGGAAGAGAAAAAGAAGCTATATCTTAGGAAACCTTCAATTCAATGAAGATAGCCGGATTATGGTTGGGTATAGCATCAGTTATCTCTTCCTCTTTAAGATATTAGAGTATTTAAAAGAGATCTATCTAAATAAGCAATCTCAAGAAGAGTTTATACTCAATTATGACAATATCCTCAATTTTGGAGGTTTAAATGATATTTTAAAATCTTTCTCTAAATAGGGAAATCCTATGCTCTGGTTTTCCTGGGACACTTCCGGTGTATTCCTGTTATTCTGACTTAATTATTAATAATTCTTGCCATCACTTTACTTTCAAGGGTGTCTTCATTCGGACAATAAATACCGCCATAAAGCCTTTTACACTTAAATTTTCCTGAGAACCCAGGCTAGATGCAATGCAACAGAAGACAGTGAATATTTTACCTGCAACCTGAGTAAATTGTACAGATGAGCACATAGACTGTGAAATATTTTGACAGGAAAATTTCAAGTTAACATTTTATTAATGTGCCGTAATATAGCAAAAGAGAGAAAGCAAGCAAGAAAGATTTACAGGACCAAGAGATGACCAAAGCAAATGAAACCTGTGCCAGGTCACTGATAGGCAGAGTCACTGATGGCCAGAATCATTGGCTGGCAAAGTCACTGGTGGGTGGTCACTGATGGGCAAGGTCACTGGCGGGCAGGGTTTCTGGTGGACAGGGTCACTGGTGGGTAAGATTACTGAGGGGCAAGATCACTGATTGTCAGGGTCACTGGTGGTCAGAGTAATATGTATAACTTTGGCATCGCGTGTGCTTATGCCATGCCATAGATGTTTTGGAAGCTCCTTCCAAAAGTGATAAGAAAGATGAGAGAAACTTATTTTGGTTCACTAGAAAGTGATTTTTAAAAATCTGAATATCATGCATTTTTTCGCCAGGAATTCCTATCAGAGTATGACACCTAGCTCATTTTGAGCATTTTTTAATTCTGATGTCCCGTACTCTGCAGATAAGTTCATTGCACAGAATTAAAGAATGACATGATGTGGAAAATATCAGGTATCTAGCCTGCTCTTCCTTTTCCCTGCCATATGTCCTTTCTCTCCTGTCCTCTCCAGAGTACCTACAAATTATAATATTTCCAAGAAAGAGAGAGAAACTGGGATTATGCTTTTTGCCAGTTAAAAACTAAGATTTCTGGATTAATTCTAGCTTGTGAGGAAATTCAAATCTATTTCTTTTTGTAACCTAAGTTCCAAAAACAATAATTAAGTTAATACAAACATTATTACTTTACGAAGTATAAATATACTGATTTTTGTTATGATGTCACTGTATCACTCTAAATACAGCTGTAAGCATTGTGCTTGTCAATATTGTTTATTTACTCAGCCCTACCTCTTTTGAACTTCTTACCAGGAAAAACAAAATGGATATCTTGGTATGAAGTAAAGACAGAAAGAAATAATTAAGTTAATACAAACATTATTACTTTACGAAGTATAAATATACTGATTTTTGTTATGGTGTCACTGTATCACTCTAAATAGAGCTGTAAGCATTGTGCTTGTCAATATTGTTTATTTACTCAGCCCTACCTCTTTTGAACTTCTTACCAGGAAAAACAAAATGGATATCTTGGTACGAAGTAAAGACAGAAAGAGTAGATGGCTGTCAATGCCAAATACTAGAATGAAAATTATTTAAGTCTAATAAGTCCTAGGAAATTATAATCACAATGTAATTGTAAGTCACAGGCAAATGGCAGTACTTTATTTATTTTCATGGCAGAATAGTATTCCATTATGTTAATATATCACATTTTCCTTATGCAGTTGTCCAACGATGGACATTTAGGTTGGTTCCAAGTCCTGGTATTGTAAATACAGCTATGATAAATGTGGGAATGCATATATCCCTTCAACATGATGGTGTGCATTATTTTGGGTATATACTCAGCAGCAGGATTGCTGGATTGTATGCAGTTCTATCTGTAGTTGTTTGAGGAACATCCATATTGTTTTACATAGTGGCTGTACTAATTTATAGTCCCACCAACAGCATAGGAGGGACTATATGGACTATAATAGACTTCTTTGTGTATTGACATAATCATATGATTTTAGCCCTTGATTTTCTCGATGTGGTGTATGACATTTATTGACTTGCATATGTTGACCATTCTTGTATCCTTGGCATAAATCCCACTTGATTGTGTTGCATTTTTTTTGATGTGTTGCTATATTCTAATGTTTTATTAAAGATTTTGAAGTCTATATTCGTCAAAGAAATTGACTTACAGTTTTCTTTCTCTGTTGTGTCTTTGTCTGGTTTTGGTATCATGGTGATGCTGGCCTCATTGGATGAGTTTGTAGAAATGGCCTATGTTTCAATTTTTTTGAATAATTTGAAAAGAATTGGTATTAATTCCTCTTTAAAGGTTTGTAGAATTCAGCGGTAAAGCCATCTAGAACTGGGCTTTTGTTTGTTGGGAGACTGCTGATTACTGCTTCAATCCCATTGTTCTTTATTGGTCTGCTCATTTTCTATTTCTCCTTGGATCAGTCTTGGTAGTTTGTATGTGTCCAGGAATTTATCCATTTCTTCCAAGTTTTCAAATGTATTCACATATAATTGTTTATAATAATCTCTAATGATTCTTTGTATTTCTGTGGCATTGGTTAAATGTCTCCTGTTTAATTTCTAATTTTTGTTATTTGGGTCTTCTCCCTTCTTTGTTTAGTTAGCCTAGCTAATGGTTTGTCTATTTTGTTTATCTTCTCAATAAACAACTTTTTGTTTTGTTGATCTTTTGTATCATTTTTTGGGTCTCTATACCATTTAGTTCTCCTCTGATCTTAATTATTTCCTTCTGTCTACTAATTTTGGGTTGAATTGTTCTTGTTTTTCTTGTTCTCTGAAGTGTAGTGTTAGGTTGTTCTTTGAAATCTTTCTATTCTTTTGATGTAGGTGTTTATTGCAACAAACTTCCCTCTTACTCCTGCTTTTTCAGTATCCTACATTTTTTGGTATGAGCTGTCTTTATTTTCATTAGTTTTGAGAAATTTTTGATTTCCTGTTTAATTTCTTCTTGTACCCATATGTCATTCAGGAGTATTTGTTTAATTTCCATGTATTTGTATAGTTTCCAGAGTTTTGCTTGTTATTGATTTCTAGCTTTAATCTGTTGTGGTCTGAAAAGATAATTGAAATGATTTCTATTTTTTAAAATTTGTTGAGAGAATGTTCCATGTACTTTTGAGAAGAATGTATATTCTGTGGTTGTTGGATGAAATGTTCTCTAGATACCTGCCAAGTCTAATTGGTCTAAAGTATGGTTTAAGTCCTGTGTTTTTCTGTTGATTTGTTGCCTAGATGTCTGTCCAGTGTTGAGAGAGGGGTGTTCAGGTCCCCACTTATTACTGTATTTGGGCCTGTCTCTTTCCATATATATATATATATATATATATATATATATCATCCAATATTGGAGCACTCAGATATATAAAGTAGACACTATTAGACCAAACCCTATAAAGGCATCTATCCTATAACAATCATACATTGTTACGTCTTCTTTCTGGATAGATCCCTTTATCATTATATAGTGTCCTTCTTTGTCTCTTTTTATGGTTTTAGTTTAAAGTCTATTTTATCTAATATAAGAATAGCTACTGCTGTTCATCTTTGGTTTCTGTTTGCATGGTATATCTTTTTCCATCCCTTCTCTCTTTGTGTGTGTCTTTACAGGTGAGGTGAGTCTCTCATAGACAGCATATAGTTGGGTCTAGCTTTTTAATCCAATCAGTTAGTCTGTGTCTTTTGGGTGGGAATTTAATCTGTTTACATTTATGGTTATTACTGAAAGGTATTGTCTTACTTTGGCATTTTATCGATTTTCATTTGGATGTTTTAAATATCTCTGTTTCTTTCTTTCCCTTTTATTGTTTGTCTTCATTGTTTCTTTGTTTTTGGATGTGGTAAGAAACAGTTTCTTTCTCTTTCTTGTTTACATTTTTGTTCTACCAGTGCCTTTTTTCTTCTTCTTCTTCTTTCTTGTGTATTCACGGTAGGTATTGATTATTGTTTTTTGGATTCCAGATGCAGGGCTCCCTTACAGGGTTGGCTGTGTGGCGGTGAGCTCCTGCAGGTTTTGTTTCACCTTCATTTCTGAAGGATAGCCTGACTGGGTATAGTATTCTTGGCTGGCAGTTTGTTTCTTTTAGTATTTTGAGTATATCATCCCATTCTCTTCTGGCCTAGAGTTTCTGTTGAGAAGTCTGCTGTTCTGATAGAAGCTCCCTTATAGATGACTTGACTCTTTTCTCTTGGCTGCTTTTAGGATTCTCTCTGTCTCTAAGTTTTGCCAGTTTCACTATAATGTGTCTCAGAGAGGACCCTTTTGGATCAAATCTGTTTGGGGATCTTTCACCTCCTGAGTCTGAAGGTCTGTGGCTCTCCCTATATCTGGGGAGTTTTCCACTATTATTTCATTGAATATGTTCTGAACACTTTTTCCTTTCTCCCTTTTCCTTTCTCCTTTCAGGAACACCCATGATTCAGATGTTTGTGTGCTTCAGGTTGTCTGCTAGCTCTCTTAGATTTTCTTCATTTTTAAAAAATTCTTTTTTCTTTCTTTTTCTTTTTTTGTCTGCCTGGGTTATTTCAAAGAGACTGTCTTCAACGTTAGAAATTCTTTCTTCTGCTTGCTCTAGCCTACTGCTTGAGCTCTCAGCTGTGTTTTTTATTTTGTTCAATGACTCCTTCAGTTCCATGAGTTCTGCTACATTCTTTTTTAAAGTGTTAATCTCTTTGTAAATTTCCTCCTTCATATCCTGGATAGTTTTGCTCAGTTCTTTATGTTGTCTAACTGCATGTTCTTGTATCTCATTTAGGTTCCTTAAGATTTTTACTAGGAATTCCTTTACAGTCATTTCAAGGGTTTCCTCCTCTATGGGGTCTGGTACTTGAGAATTATTGTATTCTTTCTGGGGACTCATTTTTTTTTTTTTTTGTATTTCTTTTTTTTCCTTTTTGTCTTTTTTTTTCATGTCCGGCAATGGATCACAACCCTCAGTGTCGCGCTCGTACCGGACCGGGACTGGCAACAGGATCGCAACCCTCGGTGTTGCGCCCGCACACCGCTCAGCCAGTGAGCGGGAACCGGTCTGTGTGTGGGATCCGAACCCTCGGTGGGAGCACCACCACACTCCCAAGCGGCGCACTGTAGCAGTGCGCCACTGGGCCGGCCCTTTTTTTGTATTTCTAGTATCTCTCTGTTGATGTCTGGTCATCTGGTAGAGCAGTTTCTTCTTCAATTACTCTCTTTCCCTAAACTCTGCTGGTGACCCTCCTTGTGTCGATGCAGTCAAGTGGTCAGCTGTTCACCTGCACAGCAGCAGTGGCTGCTGCAGCTACTATTGTGGTAGCAGGCTGCCCTTGCAGCAGTGGTGTCTGTGGCTGTGACGTTGGTGTGCTGCCCACGTGGCAGTGGTGGCGGGCTGCTTGCACAATGATGGTAGCTGCCTGGAGGTGCTGGTAGCAGTTGCAACTGCAGCAGTGGTAGTTGCAGCAGCCACCTGCTTGGCTGCAGTGTCTGCAGTGGCAAGCCCACACAGCTATTGCATCCACAGCAGCAGTGAGTTTACCTTGAGTCAGTGTTGCCAGTGGCCTTGGCAGTTGAAACTGCTTCCTTGGTGTCTGTGGTGTCCTTGGTGGGAGCAGGGTTATCTCATGGGGCAGCAGTTATGTCAGCAGCTGTCGGGCCTCCCTGAGCCAGAGGCCGACAAAACCGAGCGGGAAGAGACCCCGGTCCAGCCGGGGGTCCCTTGTGGGGCTGAGCAGGATGATGAGTGTCACTGGCACGGCCCTTCCCCCCCAGGACCTTCCTCCCCGGGGGCCGAGAAAGAACACCACCGAGCCAGGAGAGTGGTCAAAGCCGGAACTCCGTTTATTGCAAGGGCGATGGGGCTTATATAGGGGAAAAGGGCAGG